>NW_026782985.1:0-111010 GCF_031769215.1 Ylistrum balloti
ATCACTGACCATAAAACAGAAACTGAACCCATCACTTTAGTTGCTGAACAAAAAGAACGTCTTGTAAAGACACCATCTGGCAGTGAACAGTCATTTAAGAAAAAGAAACAAGACTCACAAAAAGACACTTAAGAGTGGCACTAAAACCAGCACCATGACCACCCTCGACAAGTTTCTAAACCAAGGAACTCCGATGTCTCGTAAATCAAGACAAATGGCCGAAGAGGTGCGTACACCACCAACTCTTGACAGAAATGCTGGAGGCTGGAGGAAAAGCAAAGAAAAAACCAAAGGACGATAAAGTAAATAACAAGGTGTAAATGTAATGTAGATCAATGAAAAATAACTTTTGGGATTTGTATCCTTTTTCCCTTCCAGATCTACAAATACAGTATCCATGAGAAAATACAATCACAGTAAATATATAACAGAGAAAGTAGAAATTAAGTTAGAAATATGTTTATTTACAATGTAGAAAATTTCACTAAAACAATCCAACATGGTAATATATGTATGAATCACGAAATATATTCTATACAGAATGTATGCCATATTAACTACATAAACAGTATACATGCATTTACATTGTACATATATCAACAAAAAACAACACCATGTTAATTGTGTCATACAATGTATAATGTACAAACATAATGAAAACAACACATACAACAAAATGTTACATATGACAATCATAATCTAAATATCAAAATATTAAATGCGTCTTACAAGGTGTATATGTATAAATGTATGTATAATAAAAAATACCTGTATATTACAGGATAAAACCCATAAAATTATTAATCAGTTAAAAACAGATATTTTCAAAATATTAAAAAATTCAAAATAAAATACAAATTGCACTGTATAACGCTAAAAACACAAGGTCTCGGAGAAAAACAAAAACATAGCACATTATTTATATCTATAACACATCTACATCAAATTTATAGGCAAACATCCAATTCAAAGAGGCATATTATTTTTTTCCCCAATATACATACATTTTTAGGGACTTCATTTAATTGTGGTCTTAGTCCTATTATAGGACACTTTTTTTCCTTAAATTAAAAAAAAAATTCGGACAATGTTGTATACATCAGTGTACAATAGCTAATACCCTCAAATCAATAAAAACTTAATTAAATTTTCAAATCTTACATGCAGTCACTGAACCCTAAATGACCATAACACACATTTGAATTTAAACAGCCACCTGTTGGCCATCTTGAATTCGAATCAGTCCATTAAAGGTACATTGCACAACTAGGGACCAAGGGGAAACTGCATATGAAATTTGAAGTACTTTTCCAGAAATTAACAAACTTTTACTTCCAAAATCCAAGATGGCCACCTGTCGGCCATCTTTTCCAAAAAAGGTACAATAGGGCGGGAACCTGCATATGAAATTTGAGTAGTACTTTTCCAGAGTAACAAGAATTGTTTACGGACGGACGGACGGACGGACGGAGGGACGACGGACCACGGACGCAAGGCGATTTGAATAACTAATTGGCTAAAAATCCATAAACATAACTTTTGCAGTATATTCTGTGGTGTGCTTTTGCAACTTACATGTGCAACTGCTTTGATGAAGCTAAGACAGTAAAACAACAGACAAATATTAAAAAAAAAACCCAAAGGATATTCAGGTACATACACATATATCATTGTATGTTTTGTATGAAGCCAGTGTTAATATCCGACAGAATTTGTACCTGTGCATTGTTTGAGGTATACATAAGCAGACTGGAGTTAAGTGGTCTTCATCCTGAAAGTAACATCAAAGTTGACGCCAACACTGTCCATCGGTATGGCAATGTAACCTGGCACCCCTCCAAAGGTTGCTGTTCGCAGCATCTGTAAACAAGATGTTATTACAAATGTAGATGGTGACGAAAAGAAACAATAAAATCACTGAGAATATATATTTGGATCGAACAAAGAGTGTCACAGAGACCTATAAACTAAAGTCCAGTTAAAAAGAATTAAGAACATTCTACATGATTTCTCCACCAAATCATCAATGGAGTTTAAGGGACAGATATTTCCACAAGTTTATAGGACAGACTTACCATAGGATTTATAGTGACAAATAGTCCCATCCTCAGAGTTTAGCGGACAGCTGGTCCCACCAGTTGAGTCAAGGGGGCAAATCACGCCACAAGTGGAGTTTAGGGGAGAGATAAACCTAACATAGAATTTTAGGGGGAAAATTAACCTACCATAGGATTTTAAGGAACAGATCATCGTCCCATATAGGAGTTTTAGGGGACAGATAGACCCTTGAGTGGAGATTTGGGGACAGAATTTCCCACTACACCTCCATGTTACACCTACCTGTTCAGGACATCCACGAACAACTCCTTTAGCCTCTTTGATAAGATCCCAGATTGTACTATCAAACTGAACATCCCTAATGCAGCCACGGAAACCCTGGGGACTCACATATCTGAGAAAAAAAATAACCACATGAATTTCATCAATGATGCATTGATCACACGAAAGGAGTTTTATGCATTGGGCTACTGTACAAACAAGCATAACAATATCACTGTAGTGTTCACTGAAATTTCACTCGTACTTAAGCGAACATTGTATAAGGATATATTTTCATTTTTGTGAGTACTGTTAATCCATGTATTCTTATCTCCATGCACTGTTAAAATAAGAAGACTTATTCAGCCACATTTATCAATGAAATCAAGAATTCATGAAGTTGTAATTTTTTCCAACAACTGTGAAAATTTAACCCCACAAAAATATGTGATTTTCATGTATTTAAATTATGTTAATTGATAAAATTTCATGTAAAAAATCTGAGCCTGAAATTTTAATTCTAGGATTCACACTAGTTCAATATATCAGGTACCGTATAGCTATTCCAAACTGAATTTGTTTCAAAGCCTGTGTCTTTAAAAATGAATGGATGAATTTTTTACAAGATAAAAGGGAATAAGATGAGTTGGAGTGTCAAGAATGCTCTCCTCTCTTGGGAATTTTTGAGACAAACAGGGCATTTTCACTGATATTGTTTTTTTTAAAGGTGAATTCATGACTTTTAAGATAAAGACTCTTTTGGTATCAAGTAGTGGTTGACTAAGGATGAATTCCTAAGAAAATCAGTAAGTGAGAAGTTTCTTAAAAAGTTTCCATAAGGGGCCATAACTCTAGAGTACAAAATGACGGCCAAGGTCAACACTGTATTCTCTTGTAATTTAATGACAAGGGCATCAAAAAAGATTTTACAACTGTCAAATACTATTCCTTACAATCTAATAACCACAAGAAAAAGGCATGTTTTAGCCATCTACAAGTACTTACTTTACAGGCATGACGAGCTCATTGAACCCTCCAATGAAGATATCATCAGTGTATGACAGAGAAGCCAGTGTTCCGGGTGAGCGACCCTCAATTCCATCTGAAACGCATAGAATACATACATATCAACTTATTGGGCATTTGTTTTTACTGATTTTTCGTATTCAATGATACATAGAACATATTGAACTTTAATGCAAGTTAGGGACATTGTCGTCACAACAATGAGAAAGATTTTTTTAATCTGAACAGAAGCACCCTGAAAACCTGTACTGACCTTCTTCATCGACCCTAAGGAATCCAGTTTGTTTATCGCGGGCTGCTTGAATCTTATGCCAGGCTCCATCATTATAGGTTTGTTCTGTCATCAGTTTGGCTGGCATTCCTCCTAAATCATACTGAAACAATACCTTGCCATCATTTAATTCGATGAGCTGAAGTCGCGTCCCTTCCCAATAAAGAAGAGAAGTCCATTACTGGCATAAGTCTTGAAATGCAGGATAATGGTAGCCTTCTGTTGGGGACGGAAATTAATCTCCTTGGCACTCACAATGGCATAGCCATTACCGTTAAAACTAAAGCCATTGGACTTTTCTTCCACCAGTACATTCCTGGATGTTTAGAAAATTCTGATGAAATAACAATACTTTTTATGTTTGAGAAATAATTGATTTTATATCAGAAAGAAGATCCTTCATTCTTACTTATAAAAATGTGTTAATTTAGTTGTTTAGTTATTTTTCGGTATTCAATGTACTCATGTCCTTCTGATATGTTTGCAGTTTAAGGTATCTCTATTTTATTCCACTTGCATCTTTTATCTTTCCCAATAATCAGTATATCTAAACATAAATCTATGGAAGCCCTCTTCTTACCAAGGCACAGAGATTATGTCAGACTGTTAATGGTATCAACTTACCTCTCTACAGCACCAACGTAATTATTATCACCATACACAAAGTTCCAGATTCCCATTGGCTGGCTGTCAAAGGCCACACCCTCCATTGCGCCCTCATAGTAGTTTGAACCCATCACTGATCTAGGCAGCTGTTGACATATATCAGCAACATAAGCATACAATTATCAGACATTCAGCTATATTAGAAATTTCAAACCTACTCAATTTGATTGTATATTCTGGTGTTAGATGTACTGGACAAAATAACCACCAGATTTACACATAAGAGGATGTGCTGCATTCAACAGCAAAGTGACTACTGTAATAATCTAGCAAAAATATTATGTCTGGTAATAAGTCAGCCATGTATTGCTCACACCAACAAAAAACTATTCCATTGTCCAGTTAAAAGCCCACCCCCTCCCCCCCCTTCCACACCCTCACTGTTTCTCAGTCAGAAAAAGTATGTTTTACCTCCCACACACCCACACACTCAGTGTTTCTCAGCCAGAAAAAGTATGGTTTACTTCCAACACACCCACACCTTCACCCACACTCTCACTGTTTCTCAGTCAGAAAAAGTATGTTTTACCTCCCACACACACACCTTCACCACACCCTCACTGTTTCTCAGTCAGAAAAAGTATGTTTTACCTCCCACACACACACCTTCATCACACCCTCACCGTTTCTCAGCCAGAAAAAGTATGTTTTACCTCCCACACACCCACACTCTCACTGTTTCTCAGTCAGAAAAAGTATGTTTTACCTCCCACACACCCACACTCTCACTGTTTCTCAGTCAGAAAAAGTATGTTTTACCTCCCACACACACACCCACACTCTCACCTACTCCCTCACTGTTTCTCAGTCAGAAAAAGTATGTTTTACCTCCCACACACACCACCCCTCCCACACACCTCAGTCTCCTCCCACACCCCCACCTACTCCCTCCCACACATGTTTCTCAGTTTCTCAGCCAGAAAAAGTATGTTTTACCTCCCACACACCCTTACTCACAGCATTTACCATAGTTTTACTTTGCCCTCCACACACATAGAACTTTGTTGTGACAGGCACAGCTCTAATACAGTAAAGGTCCCAGAGGAATTACCACTAGCCTTCACGCTCTCCACCCCAACACCTACATCACGCTTGACTGTCAGTGTACCCGTCTTACCAATCCTGAAACAGCATACAGGAAAATGATTAACATACATCATATATTAAAAGGTCAGGTATCACACAATTCTTTATACAGTAGGCTAGAAAGTCATAATAACGTCAGACTCACCGCTCTGCCACAACCTTATACCACTTGTTGTCGTTGACGCTCCATGGATGACTGATTTCTGCTGGTCCTGACCCCAGGTCATACTTAAACATTACTCGGCCATCGCGAAGCTCCAAGGCCAAGAAGTCCTGCAGACATGAAATTGAAAGAAACCAAACTCAAAATGAACATGCAAATTAAAAAATTCTACCATACAAAACATGAAATATTATTTTGTTGTTTGGTGTAATGTTTAAAGCCAATCATCATTTACTCACTTCAGCAGATCGTTCAGGGATGAATTCTTCACCGATGTAAGCCAGCAGGGCATCACTTTGTTGGGTACGAATGTAAGTGGTAAAGCGACTGTATGACCCAGCCAAGTCAACATCTGGTGGATTTCTAAGGGCAACTGTTGTGTTTCCTAGGAACTCCATTCCAACTCGGATCTGTAATCGTGAATAAAAAACAAGGTTAGCATAGTAAGGTCATGATACCAGTAATTATAATACTAAAATCAGTTTAGTATTACAAGAGGAATTGTCTCTACAAGATTATTGTGCTTATGTCAGGAGTTTAAATCTTCCAGAATATTCGAGGACATGCAAAGGTAGTTATCTCACCCTGTTTGCCTCATCACGGGCTAGTATAATCTTCTCACGGAGATCAGTGATGTTGCCCATAACACTGTCCCGAAGACTACGAACATTCCTAGATTGTGTTCCCACCAGCTCGATCAAGTCCATGATCTGCGGCACTTTCTCTTTCACATCCTGAGCTGTAGTATAGAAACTTAGGTTTAAGTACAAAGTAGGATTCACTGTAAATTTGAATCTGATTTACAAAGACCTTCCTTTTTTCCCGATTTTGTTGAACTCTGACCTCTTAATTTAAATTCTGATATCAATAAGACACTTACTCTGCTGATCAGCGTATTGGGTGTTTTTCTTGGTCTTTGTGGAATCATTGATGAGTTGCTCGACCTTGGCTTTGTTTGACGGCAACTTTCGAATGATGTCATTGACCTTGTTACCGGCATCCTTCGTCATACCACTTGCTTCTTCTGCTTGCATTATGGCATCTTGAGCCCTCTGCCCAACGTTTCCTATCAAGGTATCAAGTCATAAATTATATGACCCATTTCCTAGTTCAAACGTAAGTGTCGTTCATGTTATGATCACAATCAACTGCATTTCTTTATATTTACAAGTTCCTTATTTTGCAGACTATTCACAGTAAATACTTCTGTCGTTGAAAAATTGGATTTTTTTCCCAAAAGTGACTCAGACTAGGATTACAGGTAAAGGTAAAGAAAATTGAAAATGATTTAAATTTTGAAGTTTTCAAATGAGTCTCCATTTCTTGTGTATCTTTCATTTTGTCATACCTTGCAAACCTGCCATATACAACATGTACCCGAATGATAAAGTTTGATGTGAAGAAACATTCTGTCTACCTACCGGTTTCCAGTGAGGGCAGTTGAAAGTTGACATTGTCGAGTTGGTCTTTTGACTCCTGGTTTGTGTCTTCCACCTTGTCTGTGTTGAAGGTTGCATCCTCGAGCCTTTCCTGTAAGTCTAAACACAAAACAAATCTTCTACTGAGTATCTAGATTTCACACCCATATAACTATCCTCTTGTTCTATCAGAAAGTCCAGTAAACTCTTGCCTTACAAGGATTCCTTCTTGTGTAATTAGAAATCTAACACACCTTTTAAACAACTTCAAATAAACTACTCATGGCCCTCCATCCTGACACCAAACTGTCCCCTGACTCTATTATCACACACAGATTAGCAGCAATTTACCTCTTTGTGTTTTCCTAAATTTCAGCCTATTAACAGTATTGCAAACTTTCCCCGAGTCTATCTGATATTTGACTGCCATGAGTGAATCATCTGTTTCAACCATCATAGTTAAACTGGGACAATATTCACAAAACATTTTTCACAAGAAGTAGTTCTGGAGCTTTTTGACAAGATTTTTAAATCACCATTTTCAAAATGTGATTTAACCAACGTGTGCATCCTGGGATAATGAACCATTAACAGTGTTTTTAGCAGCTAAAGCTGCCAGTTGCAGCTTCTAGAACTTGAAGAAGAGGTATAATAATTATGTGATGAATGAAGTATTGTATATAATTACTTATATAAAGTGGATTACTTTTCATATTTTATATTCCATATAATATATAGAAAATGATGTGAAAATGTCGTTATACACATGACCCTTTTAGCCAAGTCATAGAATAAAGATTTTATCACACAATTGAATATGAAACTTTGATTGGATGGACGAAGGGAGGCAAACCATTTTCTTTCAAACAGACAAGTGTTGTAATATGTGCATAGTGGTTTATAATTCTCACAAATGAAATTTGCAAAATTACAGCAACAATTACAAGAAAAAATTTCAAAACACACTTAATCCCTCTCGCAGAGTTAGATGTGTGTAGTTGTGGTTTTTTTTTGTGTGAAGTAATAACAAGGTTCCAGCTTATGAAAACTGTTGATGGCTATAGAAGCTCAGCATCTAAAATTGACCTACCCATGTCAGTCTCTTCAAGCTTCTTTTCAGCAGCAGCAAGCAACTCTGCACTTCTAGCTCTTTTGGAGTCAGCCACTTCCTCAACCCCAAATGACTGCAAAAGTCAGGTTGTTGTTAAATGCATCATACAGACTCATTGCTCTAGAAAAGATTCACAGAATAAGGTGGAAAATTAATAAAATATTTTTATATTCACCAACTTCCTCCAATACTGACACTGCAGCTTTTCACTGGATACTACCTTCTCGGTCATTATTTAACATATTTTATACTGAAATTGGTAAATTTTCAATATTTCTAGGATAAAAATTCCAACATATCAAATAAGTGAACACAAAATATACAAGACTTTGTCTTATATATTACTGCTAATGTAAGATAATATGAATGAGCTGTTCTGTAGTATAATCTCATGCCATCATCTCCCGGGTTTAGTGTTGCCGACTACCATTAATAAATTTGTCAAAATCTGATTGTTAAGCCCAACCATATAAAAGCTTACCCACTGATACATTTCTTTGGTGGTTTAACCATTGATGACCCATGAGCTACCTTTATTCCTTGCTAGGGTGGTTGTGTAGTGAAACAGCTTCATTGATGACCCATGATAAAAGCTACCTTTATTCCTTGCTAGGGTGGTTGTGTAGTGAAACAGCTTCATTGATGACCCATGATAAAAGCTACCTTTATTCCTTGCTAGGGTGGTTGTGTAGTGAAACAGCTTCATCAACACAGTATTTTTTGGATATGAACTCCATTCAATTCACAGATGTAAAAGTTATGATACAGATCAATTAACTTTAGATTGTTTTAGTTTTTGTATTTAATACTGCTGCAAAAGAACTATGCCAATCATCAAGTATGCCACTCTCTCAACCAAAAACAAAATTCCCCTTCACGATATAAGCTTGTGTTTTACACATCAGCTTTGTTAAGGGGGAATAACAAAAATTACAAATGACTATAAAATATATATATTATATTTCCACCATATAAAGTTTGTAGGCACATTTTTTAAGTAAAATTGATAATGTCACATGAATGTCTACAATATTATAGATATTGAACATTCAGTCTTATATATTGCTTTTTATTTTCATGGTCTGTCTAAAGCCATGAAAACAATTAATATTCTACAAAAATTTCATGTTATACAATTTTTTATTTATACAATTTTTTTTACTTAATTATATTGGATATCAGAAATAGTCAGATCAGTGATATTCCATGTATCTAATACCCAGTAAAACACAAGATCCAGAAGGGTTGTAAATCTTATATATAGTTCAACAATACATATTAAGAGGTTTATGAATGGCACTATCACAACTAAAGAATATATTTCAATGTAGCTGTATTCTCTTCTTATTGATCTACATACTTACCTACAAATCAGGATACACTGCATCTAATGGATCCTCTCATAATTTGCATCCAAATTAATTATAATTCAAAAGGAATCAATAATCTTGTCATGCAACACAGAAATTCATTAAAATTGTTTCCTAAAATTGCAACAAGTCCAAGAAAAGAATACACTACAGCTGCAATGTGTTAGTGAAGAGCGTACGAGTTATCCATACATATGTACCAGGAACCTTAAATAGAGGGTATATTACAACACGGCAACCAAACAAACAGAAATCATGTGAACACTTTACAGATATCACAATCAATGAACCACCAATGTTAAACTTCTACCAGTGTTTTCAACCCACGGTCATGTCGAAAAGACAAAAAAAAGGGGAATTATTCTCCAATGTATTTGGAATCAATTCCACAATTCAGTAAGTTATAATTTTAAAATGACTTTGACAAACATCTGTGAGAAGTATACCTCCAAATGGTGAAAGATCTATTCCACTAATCTACCAGTAAGGGGACAAAGAATCAAGGAAAGAAAGGCACATAGGAATTAAGGGTATCCTTTTTAACACGTCCATGTTATTATGAGTTTCTAATCTATTCAAGGGTTTTTTCTCTTCACTCCAAATCTCAATTCTATTCTAGAACTATGATCAAAGTGTTTAACCTGTCTAAACTGAACCCTGTGGAATCAAAGATCATGAATTTGGGTTTGATGTTTTAACTTGTACAGTACTCAACCTAATAAGCATACGTGCCTGATAAACACATCCTCTTTTCTGTTTACTTCACTTTCTATCACCACAATATTTAGCCTTTTATCGCTTTCTCTTCCCTATACCCAGTCAATGTGTAGTATAGCTGTGATTTATGTAACGGTTTTCAAATTTGTCTTGCTTGTTCAAGTCTAGAACCTTTTAAGAAGAAACCTTCCTTATAAAAGAAATGGAACAAACAAACACTTTTAGTGTACTTACATATATCAAATCAATTTGTAAACCTGCATAAACCAGATTTATAATAAATATGCAATGATGAGATAAAAACCTGCACATTCTGTGCATATTTGGACAAAAATATTGGTATGTGTTCAGTTTAGACAGGTTTTACAGTTATATGTGTAATGGAGGAAACAGCTCTTCAAATTCAAAATCATTTTAAGAATCCACAAATATAATGTCACAGACTTTGGTGAAGCATGCATTGTCATTGCACAGCCCTGTTACATTAGGCATTACCAAGGTTACCAAAGAGAGCTGAAGCCTTCGTGTTGTTATGTAAGTAACTATAGTACATATATATATTGTGTATAAATACAAGTCCTTACGGGCATTAGGAACACCTGAAATAAAAACCCCAAAATTAGTGTAACGATGCCGTGCTCTCATCAATAATTAACTCGCAAAGACTGGATGATGCCACTCTCTCAACCAAAAACAAAATTCAATTTAAAAAGACAGAAATAAGTAAATTCTAAATTTCAGAAGAGTAAAATTTCATTTATATTTGTCATTATACTAGGAAAGACAAGTGTCTGTAAAAAAGGACATTTTTTGATGGTAATGAAATGAGAAGGAAAATGGAAACCAGAAGATACATGCACTCCTATCAAAGTTTCTATCATTACAACCACTACAATTCTTTTTAAACAATACACCAGTTCACATACAACACATAAAGAGTGCCCATAAAATGTATTGCGCTTGAAATATGAAAGGGCATTTTTTTATTTCTTCAACTGGTGTTATATATAACATACATATATATACATATACAAAGCAACAAAGACCTAATTTCCTCTCAATTCGTATCAATATAATGCTGTACCATCAAAAGCTTGCTGTTTAAAATCTGACTGATACACCATACCACTGGTAGGACAGCTTTACATGTAACAACAACAATAAAACACACAAGCAAGGCATAGCCTGACAATTAGTGGACATAGCTCAGCATTTAGCAGTATCTAACATCAGCAACTTGCAATTAATTTGCACATAAAATTACATACAATGAAGTCAAATATCATAGTCACTAGTTCATGTGTTACCTTTCCCAGTGCACTGGACGCTGCCCCTGTTGCCGCTTGTGAGGCGTTTTGAGCATCATTGATTGCCATGACAATACCCTCGTAGGCGTTGGCTGCTCGAAGTGCTAGGGCAGCAGTGTCACGTGTGTCTGTGTACACACTGTCAAAAACAAAAGACAATTCACTCTTATCTGATATGGTAGGGCCCACTAAGCAAAAACAAAAATTGGGGTGTTGGTTGGGGAGCTGGTGGTTTGGCAAGTTGGGACTTCTGATATTTCACACGTGTGCTTATGACATGAAAATATATAATCCATCAGTTAATGTTTTCTTTTAGTTCAATACAGAAGTCTAAAACATTACTGTCTTCATTAAAATGAAAAAGAAAAATGAAAATTAGATGACCTTTCTCTTAAGTGTGTTGATAGTTTGAAAATTGTATTTGCCAAAAGAAAAATTAAGGAAATTTGAAATTTGTGAAATCGCTATTGTTTTTTTTAACTTGTTGATTTTACACTATACAAAATACCTTTCCAGCATTTTAGCCTGATCAACCAAGCTTTCTGCGTGTGCCTGTGCCTGCATTTGTTTCTCATCCAAATCACTCAAGCTGCTGTTCAAGTTGTCGTCGATGACTTTCAACTGATTGATACTGTCAGTTAGAGCAGCTGATTGGTCATTCACCGTCTAAAAATAATACACAAGAAATAAACGTGATATAACACAATTGTGAACGATTGGTCATTCACCGTCTAAAAATAATACACAAGAAATAAACGTGATATAAAACAAATGTGATACAAACAAATTACCAAGTAACACATGACTAATATCTACTACACAGCAGACTATTCATCATTACCATAACCTCCAGCCATTTAACCCCACAACTGTTTCCCTAACTCATAACCTCAAGCCATTTAACCTCACATATGTTTCCCTAACTCATAACCTCAAGCCATTTAACCTCACAAATGTTTCCCTAACTCATAACCTCAAGCCATTTCACCTCACAAATGATTCCCTAACTCATAACCTCAAGCCATTTAACCTCGCATGTTTCCCTAACTCATAACCTCAAGCCATTTAACCTCACATATGTTTCCCTAACTCATAACCTCAAGCCATTTAATCTAACAAAAGTTTACCTAACTCAGGTCTGAAATGTATATGAACCTCCGTATCAGCCTTGCAGGTCTGTAAGGCCTCCAAAGCTGCATCAATTTCGCTTTGCGACATTCTCTGTATCATCTCTGTATCTCTGCTCGACTCTTCAATTCCCTTCAGACGCAGCTGATTGAAAATGAAAAATCAGTCATCATGACAACTTACATTATAAAACCCAGCGATCCTGACCTCATAGTAGTTCAAATAGATAACAAATTCAGCATAATTCAATTGGACAACAACAAAAACCTTGTAAGACATTTACTTTAATCTTTTGATTTTGGTTTCTTTAAAAGCTTTATGTTCTAAACCCTCCGTTTAAGTACCCGGAATATTCTTTTCTACTTACTCCAATGATATTAAGAGACAGCTGTCTAATCTTTTTAACAAGTGCCATGGTGTCAGAAGAGTTAGTGAGACTGCGCTGACCATTTTCCTGAAGGCTGTAGAGACTGTTGGCGAGGTCGTTAACAGCATTGGCTAGCCTTTCAGCCTCATTCTCACTCTCCTTGTATGCAACCCTGTATCTGTCCAAGTCAACTGGACATAAAAATTGATAAATCTTGAAATCATTAAGTCAAGCAAAGAACCAATCAGAAGTAACGTTCATCCGACCTCATAAACTTCCAACAGTAGGCCAAAACCAAAGCCAGCAGGGTTTGGGATGTAAAGTTTACAAAATCTAATACAACAACAAAACTCCTATCAATACATCATTTGTATACTCCCTTGGTAAACATTACTTTGTTTGACAACCTGAAATGTATCTCAAATTACTCAAAGTAAGACATGTGACATAATCCAGTATACCTCCTCCCACTGGTGCACTTAGTTTTCTATCAAAACAAAATTGATCAAGGCACATCTATTCATCAATTTCACAGAATCTATAGACCAAACTTAGGCTCTGTAAATTACTAAACCATTTTTTGTTGTATACTTACACCCTAAAATGTCAATAACAGCAGCTTGCTCTGTCATTTACCCCAGTTATGTTGACTGCCATGATGTCATCCAAAAGATCAATGGACTGCTTGATGTATGTGTCTATGTTGGTCACCTGGATCCCCCTCAGGATGGTGGCAAGGACATCTTCAACCTCCTGTACAGCCACTGTAAGGTCAAGGTCGTACAAAGGTCATTTTCCAAAATACTACGGTATATAAAGTTACTGGCAAGACAGAAGCAATTGTTTATTTTTCATTTATTTATATTTATTTACTTTTAAATTTTAAATTAAATTAAATTTTAAATTACTTTAAAACTTTTGAAGAATTCTATGGTTGACTCATTTCTGTCTAAATGAAATAAACAGCAGAGACTGACTGGAGTAACATAATCAATACTCCAAGTGCATATGTAAATTAGCACAGCCAATGTCAGCTTAAGATATCTCTAACAGAGTCTTGTTCTATTTCTAGAATTGGTGACCTTGACCTTAAGGAACTTGTACAATCTATATTGTTAATCTCTGTATCAATGGGTAAGACCTTGTGAGATTAAGACAGGTGGATTCTGAGATAATATCCAGAGATGACTGTAGAGAGATGACCAACAGAGGTATGATACTGATTACAACAGTCACCTCTCTGACAGTTAGAAGTGTCAAGATTACATTACAAATACACTACATGTTGTGTTTACTTCACCAAAGAGAGAAGATGGCAGGTCAAAGAAGCAATCTTCATTTTAAGACTTCAACAAAAATTATTGTACTTTTAGGTATTTCAAAATTTTAAGTTATTTATTTCTAAGTCTTTAAGACTTTGTCAGCCATTTCCACTTTGATGTCTTTATACATTTGAAACTGAAAAAAAGAAAGAAATATTTTCTTTTTCTTGTGTACATTTGGGCATCAAATACTATCATCATATCATATTTACCATTAGATCCAGCACTGACATCTTCACTGTTCTGTTCAAGGTCAAGGGCTTTGGTGAGGAATTGTTCAGCTTCCTCCTTTACCAGGCCAGCAGACACTATCTGTGTATTGGACTGTAAGATAAAGAATGTGCACATCATCAATACATATCTAAACTTAGGACACATCCTTGTCACATATTTGGTCATTGCTCTGAATTAATATTTTTGACAAACATGTAAACAAGACAGACAGTGACCCAAAAACAAAAAGGAGTTTAGTGTCCTAATTTGTTTAAAATGTTTCTGTGATGAGAGGAAATAATTCTGCATGGTTAGGGTAAAAAAATTGCCATATAACACAAGTCACCACCGTATCACCATTAGTAAATTACTAACCATCTACATTATTGCAATAGTTTACCTTTGACTTCTTACATGAACCAAAAGATTCACAAATACTGACCATTGCCACGGTGTCATCTGCCAGTTCTGCTTTCATTTTGTCGATCTTAGGCTAGAACCATGGATAGTTATTTTACTTCAAGAACCATGGAGAAAAGATCTTTCACTTCAAGAACCATGGAGGAGAAAAGATCTTTTACTTCAAGAACCATGGAGGAGAAAAGTTATTTTACTTCAAGAACCATGGAGGAGAAAAGTTATTTTACTTCAAGAACCATGGAGGAGAAAAGATATTTTACTTCAAGAACCATGGAGGAGAAAAGATCTTTTACTTCAAGAACCATGGAGGAGAAAAGATCTTTTACTTCAAGAACCATGGAGGAGAAAAGATCTTTTACTTCAAGAACCATGGAGGAGAAAAGATCTTTTACTTCAAGAACCATGGAGGAGAAAAGATCTTTTACTTCAAGAACCATGGAGGAGAAAAGATTTTTTACTTCAAGAACCATGGAGGAGAAAAGATCTTTTACTTAAAGAACCATGGAGGAGAAAAGATCTTTTACTTCAAGAACCATGGAGGAGAAAAGATCTTTTACTTCAAGAACCATGGAGGAGAAAAGATCTTTTACTTCAAGATCTTTTACTTCAAGAACCATGGAGGAGAAAAGATCTTTTACTTCAAGAACCATGGAGGAGAAAAGATCTTTTACTTCAAGAACCATGGAGGAGAAAAGATCTTTTACTTCAAGAACCATGGAGGAGAAAAGATCTTTTACTTCAAGAACCATGGAGGAGAAAAGATCTTTTACTTCAAGAACCATGGAGGAGAAAAGATCTTTTACTTCAAGAACCATGGAGAAAAGATCTTTTACTTCAAGAACCATGGAGGAGAAAAGATCTTTTACTTCAAGAACCATGGAGAAAAGATCTTTTACTTCAAGAACCATGGAGAAAATATCTTTTACTTCAAGAACCATGGAGGAGAAAAGATCTTTTACTTCAAGAACCATGGAGGAGAAAAGATCTTTTACTTCAAGAACCATGGAGGAGAAAAGATCTTTTACTTCAAGAACCATGGAGGAGAAAAGATCTTTTACTTCAAGAACCATGGAGAAAAGATCTTTTACTTCAAGAACCATGGAGAAAAGATCTTTTACTTCAAGAACCATGGAGAAAAGATCTTTTACTTCAAGAACCATGGAGGAGAAAAGATCTTTTACTTCAAGAACCATGGAGGAGAAAAGATCTTTTACTTCAAGAACCATGGAGGAGAAAAGATCTTTTACTTCAAGAACCATGGAGGAGAAAAGATCTTTTACTTCAAGAACCATGGAGGAGAAAAGATCTTTTACTTCAAGAACCATGGAGAAAAGATCTTTTACTTCAAGAACCATGGAGGAGAAAAGATATTTTACTTCAAGAACCATGGAGGAGAAAAGATCTTTTACTTCAAGAACCATGGAGGAGAAAAGATCTTTTACTTCAAGAACCATGGAGGAGAAAAGATCTTTCACTTCAAGAACCATGGAGGAGAAAAGATCTTTTACTTCAAGAACCATGGAGTAGAAAAGATCTTTTACTTCAAGAACCATGGAGGAGAAAAGATCTTTTACTTCAAGAACCATGGAGGAGAAAAGATCTTTCACTTCAAGAACCATGGAGAAAAGATCTTTCACTTCAAGAACCATGGAGAAAAGATCTTTCACTTCAAGAACCATGGAGGAGAAAAGTTATTTTACTTCAAGAACCATGGAGGAGAAAAGTTATTTTACTTCAAGAACCATGGAGAAAAGATCTTTCACTTCAAGAACCATGGAGGAGAAAAGTTATTTTACTTCAAGAACCATGGAGAAAAGATCTTTCACTTCAAGAACCATGGAGGAGAAAAGATCTTTTACTTCAAGAACCATGGAGGAGAAAAGTTATTTTACTTCAAGAACCATGGAGAAAAGACCTTTCACTTCAAGAACCATGGAGGAGAAAAGACCTTTTACTTCAAGAACCATGGAGGAGAAAAGTTATTTTACTTCAAGAACCATGGAGGAGAAAAGTTATTTTACTTCAAGAACCATGGAGGAGAAAAGATCTTTCACTTCAAGAACCATGGAGGAGAAAAGATCTTTCACTTCAAGAACCATGGAGGAGAAAAGATCTTTTACTTCAAGAACCAAAGATTTTACTTCAAGAACCATGGAGGAGAAAAGATCTTTTACTTCAAGAACCATGGAGGAGAAAAGATCTTTTACTTCAAGAACCATGGAGGAGAAAAGATCTTTCACTTCAAGAACCATGGAGGAGAAAAGATCTTTCACTTCAAGAACCATGGAGGAGAAAAGATCTTTCACTTCAAGAACCATGGAGGAGAAAAGATCTTTTACTTCAAGAACCATGGAGGAGAAAAGATCTTTCACTTCAAGAACCATGGAGGAGAAAAGATCTTTTACTTCAAGAACCATGGAGGAGAAAAGTTATTTTACTTCAAGAACCATGGAGAAAAGATCTTTCACTTCAAGAACCATGGAGGAGAAAAGATCTTTTACTTCAAGAACCATGGAGGAGAAAAGATCTTTTACTTCAAGAACCATGGAGGAGAAAAGATCTTTTACTTCAAGAACCATGGAGGAGAAAAGATCTTTTACTTCAAGAACCATGGAGAAAATATCTTTTACTTCAAGAACCATGGAGGAGAAAAGATCTTTTACTTCAAGAACCATGGAGGAGAAAAGACCTTTCACTTCAAGAACCATGGAGGAGAAAAGATCTTTTACTTCAAGAACCATGGAGGAGAAAAGACCTTTCACTTCAAGAACCATGGAGGAGAAAATATCTTTTACTTCAAGAACCATGGAGGAGAAAAGACCTTTTACTTCAAGAACCATGGAGGAGAAAAGTTATTTTACTTCAAGAACCATGGAGAAAAGACCTTTCACTTCAAGAACCATGGAGGAGAAAAGATCTTTCACTTCAAGAACCATGGAGGAGAAAAGATCTTTCACTTCAAGAACCATGGAGGAGAAAAGATCTTTTACTTCAAGAACCATGGAGGAGAAAAGTTTTTTACTTCAAGAACCATGGAGGAGAAAATATCTTTCACTTCAAGAACCATGGAGGAGAAAAGATCTTTTACTTCAAGAACCATGGAGGAGAAAAGTTTTTTACTTCAAGAACCATGGAGGAGAAAAGATCTTTTACTTCAAGAACCATGGAGGAGAAAAGACCTTTCACTTCAAGAACCATGGAGGAGGAAAGATCTTTCACTTCAAGATTTTATCTTGGTTTTTGATGCCCTGATCCTTTTTCTTTACAGAAAATATTATGTACATTACCATATTTAATGGCCATTGGTACCCTTATATAATACACAACACTAGCATTATATACACAGGGCATTGGTAGTTCTGATTTATTTATCAAAACTGTTATCAAAATATCAGGTTAAATCGTTAAAAAGAAAATGAAAATGTCCGATTCTATCACCGTTTTTCACTTTGATTTCTGTAACACACTTTAATAGAAACTTGACTAAAAACATACTCCATTAATGGCGACTGAATCGTTGATGGCTTGCAGACGCTTCATGGCTGTCACTCCAACAGAGACTGTTGCCAGGTTACCGGTCAAGCTGGTTAGATTTCTATCCATGAATTCCAAGTCATCCAGCAAAATGTGCACACAATTGTCACAGGCTAGAATACAAAGAGGGGATGGAACAGATAAGCTGCCATTGTTAATGACGTTAATGACCTAAAGACAGCGTAAAAATATCGCCATGACATCATTTTGTGTTTTCATTGATTCATTATTTTATGTTAATTGTAGCCTAAATCCTTTTTGACAACAGAAGTACAAGCAGTTTACTTCAAAAAATAAAACAAAGTACTGACAAAAAGTTCTTTTAATAGTTTTTTTAATGAGGTTATCTTTCCTCATGGGTGAAGAGACAACTTACGACGGCATCCCTCATTAGGTACGAGGATCCAGCGTGGAAGGCATCTATCACACCTTTCACCAGTGACACCCTCCAGACACTGACACACCCCAGTAAATGGATTACAGGTCATAGCACCATCTGCCTCACAGTCACACTCTGTACACACACAGCAACATGATAATCCACTTTACTCCACTTTATATTGTTGCTATATTGTTGCCATTAAAAGCATCAGTTAACTGTTTAGTAATATGTATAGTGAATATGTATAGTGAAACCCACTTAATGTCACTTCTGTTAATGTCACTTTCCAGTTAATATCACATTTTCTTGAAACACATGTTTCTATGTATTACCATTATTTTCCATATGCCATTTTCATGACATCTGTTTGGCAATTAAAAATAAGCACTTACATTAATAGTCAGAGAAACATGGCGTTTCAAAGTTGAACAATTCACACTCTGTTAGCTTTTTTTTTTGTGGTAATGCTTGAGCTGCGATCTTCAGATCACATTTGATCAAAGTTGCAGAGATAAACACTGTACATATATCAACTTTGCTATGATACACCATTATAAAGCCTATATATCAAAGAATGAATGAATTATGTGGCAAAACATCAGCTGATGACAAGTGTCATGTATGAACCACATATAAATGGAATATTACACAATGATGACATCATCATTCAAGATAATTCATGATTCCAATTTAGGTATTTCAAAGAATAAACAAATGAAAGCTATGGAAACTCATTGTTCTTATGGGAAAAACAAATAATTTCAATTGTTTTACCTACAAACAATTTCTGTTAGTTTGGCACATCAGAGAATTAAC
This sequence comes from Ylistrum balloti, assembly GCF_031769215.1. Classification (NCBI taxonomy): domain Eukaryota; kingdom Metazoa; phylum Mollusca; class Bivalvia; order Pectinida; family Pectinidae; genus Ylistrum; species Ylistrum balloti. Next base: position 19,637 of record NW_026782985.1, read on the forward strand.
TTCTGGGTTAAGACGTCCGGAAAAAAATGTGTCAACTTTTTATGTCACATTCCACTTATTATCACATTTTCCCCCAACAAATGGAACATGATATTCAATGGGTTTCAATGTACATGTATCATAGAAATTTTATTTTAGAAACAGCTTTTATCTTGCTATCTGACTGTTATCCTGTGAATTAACCCCCTTGTAAATTTTTCACATATATGCCACGAGTATATATCTTTATCCTTATTTATCCTGGAGCATTTTTCATCGACTGCATCATTATGAAATTGATTGCGATGTCACAATCTGGACAAGGACATTACTTCAAGAAGTGGAAATGGCACAACAATATGGCCACCGTCATTTGATATTGCCCTCCACATTTTACCATTAAATCCGTCAAAGTGAAATATTTTTGATTTATGTGATAAAAAGTATTTTCAATTTTGTTTTCATTTCATATATTTCATCAAAGTTGTCTCACAAGTTTTAATTTTTGCAATAAAAACTTTTTGATGTTAAGAAATTGAAAATGATTGTTCTCACTTTGACAACCAGTTGCAGTATAGTCGAAGAAGCCGTCCATACACTCATCACACATCAGGCCTGTAACACCTGGCTGACAGGAGCATTGTCCACTGACAAGGTCACACTGAAGGCTGGTGGCGGCTAGTCCACAGTTACAGTCCCGACAACCCTCGCAGTTGTCAAATCCATATGTGTTGGGCTGTGCATTGAATTAAATACCTTGGATTTCTTACTTATATAATGGGAGTTCATCAATTATCAAATTTATACCAAACTAATGAAAACAATTTTGAGAGAAAAAAATCATGGAATTCATTCGTTTAATTTAAAACATATTTCTTAATTCCAGTAGATTTGAAAGAAAAATTGACGTCAAGTGTAATTGTAAAGAAAAACTGATACAGACTATCCTGAATTCTCCATCATGCAATAAGTACTAAAAGTAAGTAATTCTACTCACTGCACAGCTATCGCAGTCCTCGCCCTGCACATTTGGTTTACACATACACTGTCCTACAGCGTTGTCACACAGCTGAGAACCACATTGGTCACAGGTACAGGCTGTAAGGACACAGGTGTTATAATTATAGTACAGGTTATACAGTGGCACTTACTACAGGTAAAATACAGGTATACAGGCTGTAAGGACACAGGTGTTATAATTATAGTACAGGTTATACAGTGGCACTTACTACAGGTAAAATACAGGTATACAGGCTGTAAGGACACAGGTGTTATAATTATAATATAAAGTATACAGAATGTCTGGAAGTATTCGCCCTACAGAACAGGTTAATGCCATACTGATATTTTCATTACTGTAATGAATCGAAGGAACATTTCCAATACCTTGACAATTTTTGGCTTCAACAGCATCACCATACCACCAATCACGACACCGAGAACAGTCGACGCCTGTTGAGTTGTTGTCACACATAAGACATGCACCAGTCACCTCGCTACAGGAGCCGCGGTTGTTCATATCAATATTTCCGGAACATTGACACATTTCACAATGACCGCCCTCCTCATTGGGATTGCCATAGTAACCTGGGGCACATCTACAAAACGGGAGATAATCAGAAACTGTATTTTTTTGTATGTTCCATGGATATGACATTAAGTGCGATTTCAGTAGAAATGACAATAAATTCTATATCAATGTCCTGTAATAAGCCCACCTATATGTTAGTATTCATGTATTGTTCTCAATCTATATATCTAGTTCATAGCAGGATAAAATAAAATAGACAGAGGGATACACCATTTGAGATCTTGATGATTTGTTTATTTTTTTTTGTGTGTTACAGGTGTTGTAAATGTTCATGAACTGGTCTTCATTGAATGTACTCAATGATGGCACAAGATATTTTTATCAAGCACCTATTAGCAAATATCATTTGAAAAAGATCAAAGTATTATTAGATTCTTACAGATGGATAATTGTTTATTTTTTTTTGTGTGTTACAGGTGTTGTAAATGTTCAATGAACTGGTCTTCATTGAATGTACTCAGATGATGGCACAAGATATTTTTATCAAGCACCTATTAGCAAATATCATTTGAAAAAGAACCCAAAGTATTATTAGAAATAGCAGTAACAAACTTTTACATTCAAAACAGGTGGATAATGGACAATATGCTTGTGCATATGAAATTTGAGAAAGATCCATCCAGTACTTTTCCAGAAATAGCGGTAACAAAGTTTTACATCCAAAATCCAAGATGGCCAGCTGTTGGCCATCTTGAATGCGAATGTGTCCAAATAAGGTTAAATGCACAACTAGGGACCAAGGGAAACCAATATCATATGAAATTTGAGAAAGATCCATCCAGTACTTCCTCAGATATAGCAGTAACAAACTTTTACTCTCCAAAATCCAAGATGGCTGCCTGTCAGCCATCTTGATTTCGGATCAGTCCAAAAAAGGTACAATGCACAACTTGGCACCAATGGGAACCTGCATATGAAATTTGAGAAAGATCCATCCAGTACTTTCCAAGAAATAGCAGTAACAAACTTTTACATCCAAAATCCAAGATGGCCACCTGTCGGCCATCTTGAATTTGAATCAGTCCAAAAAAGGTACAATGCACAACTAGGGACCAAGGGGAACCTGCATATGAAATTTGAGAAAGATCCATCCAGTACTTTTCCAGAAATAGCGGTAACAAAGTTTTACATCCAAAATCCAAGATGGCCACCTGTCGGCCATCTTGAATTCGAATCAGTCCAAAAAAGGTACAATGCACAACTAGGGACCAAGGGGAAACTGCATATGAAATCTGAGAAAGATCCATCCAGTACTTTCCAAGAAATAGCAGTAACAATCTTTTACATTCAAAATCCAAGATGGCTGCCTGTCGGCCATCTTGAATTCGAATCATTCCAAAAAAGGTACAATGCACAACTAGGGACCAAGGGGAACCTGCATATGAAATTTGAGAAAGATCCATCCAGTACTTTTCCAGAAATAGCAGTAACAAACTTTTACATCCAAAATCCAAGATGGCCACCTGTCGGCCATCTTGAATTCGAATCAGTCCAAAAAAGGTACAATGCACAACTAGGGACCAAGGGGAAACTGCATATGGAATTTGAGAAAGATCCATCCAGTACTTTCCAAGAAATAGCAGTAACAAAGTTTTACATCCAAAATCCAAGATGGCCACTTGTTGGCCATCTTGAATGCGAATCAGTCCAAAAAAGGTACAATGCACAACTAGGGACTAAATTTGAGAAAGATCCATCCAGTACTTTCCAAGAAATAGCAGTAACAAACTTTTACATCCAAAATCCAAGATGGCTGCCTGTCGGCCATCTTGAATTCGAATCAGTCCAAAAAAGGTACAATGCACAACTAGGGACCAAGGGGAAACTGCATATGAAATTTGAGAAAGATCCATCCAGTACTTTTCCAGAAATAGCGGTAACAAACTTTTACTTCCAAAATCCAAGATGGCCACCTGTCGGCCATCTTGAATGCGAATCAGTTCAAAAAAGGTACAATGCACAACTAGGGACCAAGGGGAACCTGCATATGAAATTTGAGAAAGATCCATCCAGTACTTTTCCAGAAATAGCGGTAACAAGAATTGTTTACGGACGGACGGACGGACGGACGGACCACGGACGCAGGGCGATTTGAATAACCCACCATCTATTTGAATAGATGGTGGGCTAAAAAAATGTGACTAGCTTCATAAATCACACATGAAATAAATGTAAGATCTTTATTATCACATGATCAAATTACTTTTAGTATAATTACTTGAGCAAATATATTGCAGAAGACATACATTTACATACATGTCGAAATTGAACTCAACCTGTATTGGTATAACACTGGCCACTTCCATTGTTACGTCATAATAGAGACTTCATTTCTCTACCAAAAATGACGTCACATTAAGCTACAGTACATTAGTTACAAATAGCAAAAATATATCATGAACATATTTGTCTAATATCAAGATAATTATGTGATGAATATATACATTCTTGTGTATATATATATATAAGGGTGTGTGCGTATGTTAACATTCATGACCCTCACACCAGGAAATTTTTAAGTACATGTGTTTCTAAAAAACGTATATGTTTGAAAATAGAATACAAATATATTAGAATAGATGTATATATAATGCCATGGTTTTAGAAAATATCTGTATCAATTTGTTTTTCAAATCAGTGTTTATGTGCTATTGGAGCATGTGGGGATTTGAATATACAAAGGTAGTTCAGTTTGTGAAGGCTCACATACCTAAATTGTCCTTAATACTTCAGGATTTCAACGTACTGGTTTTGGATGAGGCAGTGCTTGCTCTTGCAAGGTTGTACAGAAATGATGTCCTTGTCCTAAATGAAGAAGTTGACTTGATGAAGGCAAATAGGCACCAAGGATATAGACAGTTTATTCTTTGGCAGCATGGGTGGCTTGGCACTGGGAATCGCAGGGTGATTCCAGGCTGCTGTGTTTGGAGAATCCGTGATGGATATCCGGATCCCTTTGGCCAGTACAAAGGATTTGTCCCTGGACGACTTGCCTGATAAATGTTTGTTTTGACTTATGGTGCTAGATAATGTGTGATGGTGTAACTGATGGTGCTAGATATTGTGTAATGTGTGGTGATGTGACTGGTGATGCAAGCTATGTAATGTGTGTTGGTGTGACTGGTGGTACAACCTACTGTGTACAATGTGTTGGTGTGACTGATGGTGCTAGCTACCGTGTAATGTGTTGGTGTGACTGATGGTGCAAGCTACCATGTAATGTGTGACTGATGGTGCTACATATTGTAAAATGAGTGTTGGTGTGACTGATGGTGCTAGCTACTGTGTAATGTGTTGGTGTGACTGATGGTGCTAGCTATGTAATGTGTGTTGGTGTGACTGGTGGTACAACCTACTGTGTACAATGTGTTGGTGTGACTGATGGTGCAAGCTACCATGTAATGTGTGACTGATGGTGCTACATATTGTAAAATGAGTGTTGGTGTGACTGATGGTGCTAGCTACCGTGTAATGTGTTGGTGTGACTAATGGTGCTAGCTACTGTGTAATGTGTGGCCGATGGTGCTAGCTACCGTGTAATATGTGATGGTGTGACTGATGGTGCTAGATACTGTACAATGTGTGTTGGTGTGACTGATGGTGTTAGCTGAAGTGGAATTACTGTAATATGCAACGAGACATACGATACCTAGTATATTAAAGAATGGACTTCCTGATTTTTTCTTCTGTTATTACTTTTTTCACTTATTACAATTTTAATAAATGTTTTCGTGTCCTATAACACCCAGGTCATTTCAGGATATGCCATATTTGGATGGCGTAGAAAAGGTGGAGAAAAATCACCATATGATGAGCACATGGCACCTGCCCAACGAGTCTCAAACTTGTCGACTCAAGAGGATGAGGATGTTACTTTGACCTCTAGCCCCGGCATCTGTCATGCTCCAAATCAAAATGGCTCTATGGACTGTGACATGCATATAGTGAATAAGTACTGGTAGTGTTTTGATGTAACAGCAGACTTCCCTGTCGATTTCATGTTACTAGCATGGTATAACAGTCAAAAGTAAAAAATACTTGTGGTGCCATTATATGATTATTGTAACATAAAATTCAAATGCTTCAGTGATTTTATAGTGTTTCTTCAAGAGAAATATATCTGATGATTTTTTTAGCTTTCTAGCTCTGCTCTAGACCAGAATATGTCAACTTATAGAGAACTGCATATAATGACCAAACAATCATTGTAGAAGTTTCCATGGTACAGTTTCCAAGCCAAAACACAATATCCTGGTAAGAGTGATTCAAAGAAATATTTCAAACTGGAAAGGGTAACTTGCAAAATTTATTAATCATCTCCAGGCATATACAATTTGGTAAAGCATACTTTATTTTCATTCACAACCCCAATATTGTACATATTTCAAGAGACCATTTATGATCACTTACTTTCGTACGCCGTTAATTTTCATAAGATACAGTATCAAACGTGCATTACACATAGTAACTGTCAGGCTCTACACACACACTCCCAAAATTATAATACATGCCCCAAAACACGCACACACTCCAACATCATACAACATGAGGCTTTACCCCACACATAAACATTCCCACATTATGCTGCAATCACCACAAATACAAAACCAACATTATACAACTGATCCTACACATACACATACCAAAATGATTGTGAATGGGCCATCATAACTCTCTTGAAAGGTATTTTGTAAAGATTACTTTGGGGGGCACAAGTCCTTGTTACACTGATCAATAACACAAAATTTCAGAAAGATAATTTTCACTTTTCAGTCTCTTTTTTCCGTGTCATTTGTTGAGACACAAGCTCCTTTGTTGCCTTTGGACTTACTGGAGCAAGATGTGCAGACAATCTTCGAGGGTCATCTGCTGCCATAGCCTTTGGACGGTGCATTCCCATCTTGTCTTCTAAGCGTGCAGAAAGCATCCTTCTCAGAAGGTCCCTCACGTGCTGATAGTTTTTGTTTACCTTGCATGGGTATACAGACCACCTTCCACTTTTCTTATTGAAAGTTCTGTGATACCTATAAAAAAATGTTGTTTATAACTGGGTGTGTCACATAAGTCCTAATAAAAGTTTGAGAACAATGACCTGATGTTGACTCTACAATATCTCTAATTATCAATAATTCAACAGCTCATATAGCTAAGGTTGACAGTCAGTTAAAAAGGTACAAAATATGAAATGGACCTCCTCAATCTGAATATTTGATATAGAGACAAAATTTTCAATTGATCTTTCGATCAAATGGTCATGACCTTGTGCCCTAAACTTTTAATGATAACTTATTATTTTTTTATGTATATAAAAATTTAACTAGAAAATGATCTGATAGACAAGAAAACAAAGAGTGATCACCTACAGGGCTCTTGTATCTGATACTGGACCCTAATTTACATCTTACCGGTATATAAATTGGAAAATGAATGGCTAAATTTTAGATAAAGACTTACACAACTTCTCCTTTCTTGTTCATCAGTAATGGCCTATCTATATGACAATTATTGTCCAAGGCAGCCAGCTGGTTTCTTGTTCTGTATGCTGGAGGACTATATTCAAAACGCTTTGCACAATACATCAAAATAAGATTGTTGAATACTTCAATCTCTGCTGTCATTCTGTAGATAAATATGAAAACAGGATCTTGTATACACTTTTAGTATGGTCATGAATTATCAAGGCTTCCACAGTTAACTAGACAGTGTCTTATTGTATATAAAATTGTAACTTCGTAACTTCTATAACCATATTATGATGTGAGCTAAAACCTTTATTATTCAGTCCGTCTGTTCTGAAGATCAGAATCATTCCACTAATCTACCACAATTTTTCAAATAAATCAAAGCATAAATTCCTCTAGAAATAACAAATGCATACTGACATTCTGGTTTTGATAAGAAATATATAACACTTCAAATAACAAGCACCAACCATTAAATGTAAGGCATGCCAATGCTACTTGTAAGGTTAACAACGCTACAAACCTGTGCAATTTTTGAATGGTACTCAATCAAACATTAAATTGATTACTCCCTCTGATATTTTCCATACCTGAAACAGGCTTATTTCAAACTTGTACCAGCCCCCTTGTTTAGTTCAAGTGGGCTAGAGTTAAGACTGGTTGAATCTTTCGTACCTGAAGTTTTCAATGTATCCATAACTGTTTCTCAGTCTTTTGTCTAACACTATTTCATTAATAGCTTTAGCTGCGAGAGACTCCTTTGGAAGCCAGTCTGGTCTGTTTGCATCTTTCTCTAGGTCTCCATGTGAGCACTCCGCAGGCCCTTCACCTTCTGAAAGGATCCACTCATGTTCATTGCAAGCATGGTGGCGCACTTGTCCCCAAATATTCTGAAAACATTTGTTCCTTGCTTATTAATTCACTTAATTTCTGTAATAAGATAAGTTACTATATTCAATCATCTAAATGCAAATCACACACTAGAACTCATTATACTTACGATGAACCTCATGTAACCTGTGGCTTCTCTACAAGCATACCAAAAATGATTGACAATATGTTTGGCCCATCTCAGTAAATCTTTGCATCCTTTTTTCTGTCCAGCCTAAAAAAAAATGATCAAGTTGACTTCAACTCTTTCATATCCTCCTGTCTATACATATGTATCATGAAAACACCCCACCCCACCCCCAAAACACACACACCCTCACATATATGTGATAAATTAAAATAAAAAACACTGTATATGTCAAAACTATTCATCATGAAAATGATTAAATACAAGATACTCATAAAATGGTGCCATTATCTGTTCTATCAGAGTATCATATCCTTTGATCAGAATCCTACATTTTCTCTATCAGTGTTTACCTTTGTTATCCTTTTGCCCAAGTTTTTGGCTACGTGCCAAATGTCATGACTGTGTTTGATCTCAGGATAAGATGTCCCTGAAAATCAATATATAGAATGTGGAAATAAACAAGGAAAAGGTAGCATGATACAGAAACACCAATATTTTATTAAAAAGATTTTTCGAAAATTTAAATTGCCGATTTAACTTGACCTAATATACAGTTACTTTCTTCCATACTTTCTCGGGAAAGACCATGTTTACACATGAAATGATAAATCTGTCTTTTCCACGGGAAATACAGCTCACACGAGCTATGTCGTCACCATTTCATGTAGCGTAACCAGGGCACTGATTGCTGACATAATACATTTTGATGATCATTTGATGGTGAAGCCATGTATACAGTGCACAGCAACTTTCAATTTCTTTTGTTATTTCTGTACATTTAAGTAAGGGAGAAAAAAGAATCAAACATTGGTCTGTTAAGTGGACAGGGTCTCTCAACCCTTGTGTAAGAATTTGGCTGGTTAGCACTCGGCAAAGCCTGTGCTAACCATACATCAACCGTCCACCTTCCAGAGTACCAAATGTTCACATGTACCCCGGTCCTCAGACTGATGGTATATGTTCCTCTTCTGTTACTATACACTGGAATGTTCAGTTGGATAGTTATATATGATACTTACTCATCAAATATCCAATTCCCATATGTGCATCTGTCACCACCTCTTTCACACCTAAACCTTTAGCTTTTAACTCCTCAATGCTCCTTCGAAAGGCTTCCTTTTCAATTGTTGTTGATTTGCGGTCAACAACACGTTTGTCCATTGTTACTAAACTCAGCACCTTTTTGGTTTCCATTTCCATGAGGGAATAGCTACAGTACTGAGCACTATGCCCTGGACTATCCATTCTTCCGTCTCCTAGAATTACGTAGACAGATCAATCAAAGTTTGAATAAAATTTATCAGTTTATGCATTATAAAAAGAATGCAAATTACCTATGTGAGGCCAATGTCAGCTAGACATTGTTTGCTACAGAAGTATATAAAGAATACATGCAGAAGTGGCATATTATATTGATTGGATAGGGAACATACTATAAATGTTCCACAAAACATGATAGATTATAGAGGTAAATGTCATAGAAGCACATTAAATAATCACAACATAAGACCCTAATTGGCTTTCACAGCCATGTTTTGAATACAAATTATGTCTGTTCTATATTTAATTGAACTGAGGAGGACATAAAAATGTTCCACTTAAATTTCATTTTTTATATAAAGTACATGTAAATCGTACCCATCAGCACTATGTCTTTTCCTGCAAAACTTTCAATCAGTTCTGTTTGGTGTTCTTTCCAAAACAAATCCACAGTAGGTCCAATGTAAAAGTTCTGTATCCTGTGGAATACAGCTGCACTTGGGAAATGAAGATTTAGCATCTTAGCCCAAAGGGCAAGCTTTCCAAAATTATTTCCGGATGTCACACACGTAGCAGATATCAGAAAGTCCCCACTATGTAATCGTCTATTCAAAATATGCTGTGAACATCAAATGTGTTCAATGTGTTTGTCAGCACAAATCTATAATTAAACAAAACCGAGTTTAATAAATTATCATTTAACCAAGCTACAGTAGTACAAAAGATAGTGCAAATATTATTTTCTTGACTATACCACCATTTTCTTATTACTGTATGTACCTATTCAGCATGAATCAATGAAATTTACAGCAAATATTACAACAGGAACTTGTGAACAATCATATATATAATCACCTCCCTCCTTTAACGCAGTACAAGAATTAAATTTGTGTAAAAGTTTAGAAATAACTTGCAAAAGAACTTACTTCTACAAAGATACCAAAATGGGACAGACAAGCACTAGTTACTGACAAAACCTACATTGAATAGTATGTGTATACTCCCATGTTGACTTACCCATTTCAAATAAATAGCTGATCCCAGGAACTCAACCTCAATTGCCAGGGTCATCCTGCAAACTGAGCACTGCTCCTTTGCAGTATGTGCTAATGCAAGAAGCTGGCTTACATACACGAAACAAACATCATCTCTTACAAGTCTATCTATATCCTCTGGACTCTTTACTCTCTTGACTCCAGGACCAACATCTTCCTCCACCACTTCAATCCCTGTCATGACATCTTCTTCATCCTTTTCCATCTCCTGACCAAACTCAGCTTCTTCAAATGCTAGCTCTTCCACATCATCAGTCAATCCTTCTGGCCTTTATGTTGTTGCAAAAACATTAAAGTGGAATTATTAAGACAAAATATCAGGACAAAATAATTGTAATAAAAATAAGTAAGTAGGTTGTATAACTGTACTTACAAGTAATCATGTATTAATGTATGATATTAAATATACTTGCCACTGTAACAAGATAGGAAAATATACTTCATTGTTCTCTATATGAAGTTGTCACTTGAAGGTTTAAGGGAAGGTGGTTGTAACAGATGGGAGGCCTTATAGAGATATTTTTTTAAATCAATAATACTAACCATTAGGACTAATGGTGTAATTATGGTACAGATGTACAACTTATGAAGGCTGAAGTATTTTGTGAATGAAGCTCATAGTAAGTATGATAAACAGCAATATGTAACTTACATAATAGAGAAGTTGAATTCTGGCTTATAATCGGGATCATTTTGTAGGTCGTCATCACCTTCTTCTTCAACCTCCGATATCTCAAGTGTCAAACTGAATGACAAAATAAAATATTACAACTTATATTAATAAACTTGTGAACAATTTCTGATTATCTATGTTCATACATGTATCTAAATATGAGTACTACATAACTATTCAAATTATCTAACAGATGAATATTTACTTACTGCAACTGAACTAACAGAATTATGGGCATTATAAATAAAATTTTCACTCTCAAGTATTTTGTAAGAGCAAAATATTAACTGAGTTACAAAATATGATATAACTCACTCAATTGGATTCACAAATGATCCAGACAAGGCCTGCTTTCTCTTTCGTTTGCCTTCATCAAAAGATGGTTCCTCTGCTGATAGCTCTTCAACTCCTGACATAGTTGTCTCTCTGAATATTGATGATGTAATATATTATACATGTGTGCATTCAAGGGTGTGTGAATGTTACAATTATCAGTTCATGCTCTACGTTGTCTAGACTGTGTGTTGTGTCAAAGAATTTTTCATCGCACTGCTAGGAGATGACTTATACAATCTATGCCTGTTGTCAAATCAAATTACACACATTTTATTAAACAATAAAATTTGATGAAATACGAACTGATAATACATACACTTCTACATATATAAGATAAAATAAAATTTGTTCCCTTAGCGGCATTGTAATAAAAGCTCTACAGAGCTTATGTTGTTTGTTGATCTACATGACGTTAAATAAAGATTATTATTGATTTATAGATGTCAGTTTTATCAGAGACGTATATAACACATATACGTCTCTGGTTTTATACACAAAATATTTCAGACACCACAGATGTTTACCAGTAGCACATCAATAATGAATGTTAGAAATGATAGATATGTACTATATTTTATTTGGAACAAAAAGGAAACAATCTTAATTACAACAGATAGAACCATAATTAGCCTATTGCAATACTGTATACCCTTAGGCTAACTCAACTGTACATGTATGAAAAAATTAAACTACATGTAGTTGTAGTTCTTTACAATTTCATAACTTCTATATTGCTGTAGTGTATTTAATCACTTACCCCCATGATTCTGCAGCAGATATTTCAGACAGTACAGCCGTGTGCTCTTTTGGGGATCCAGGTGGTCGTAGGCCTAAACTTAATGGCGTTGGCGTCACTGCACTTGATGGTCCAGGTCTGACGTTTTCTCCATGTCTTCATCATATATGCACATACCAAAGTATACATTATATACAGTGTTTATCTAAACTATGCGATATCTGTGCAATAATCCAGACACATAAATAACCAGGTAACCCAAACAGTCAATTAAGCGATTTACTGCATCAGCCAAAAACATGTACACATTGGGGACCGTAGGCTTAAAACTTACGAGAATAGCATTGGTACACAACTTGCAAAAGATGAGATTAAATCATCATCTCATTACTGATATTAAATTTCCTGTGATCAGTGAACAAGAGTGTGAGCAATAAAAATCAAGAAACAGGCAAAATGACCAATCACAGGCAATGATGTGTATATCACAATGACCAATGAAATGGTCAGCTTCAGTTTGATTTTTGTATTCTTAATACATCTTACTTTTTGAATTTTTATTTGACCATTACTGACCATTACCAATATGAAGGGAGACAGAAAGAGAAGGAACAATTATTTCAAGCCTGCAAATGTTCCAAAGAATAAGGGCCAGGCATTTAAAGATGAAGATCCTGAAGTACCTATGACCAGAAGACTGACCACCCAGGAATTTCAGTTGATCACCAAGTCTTCCTGATGGCCTTTCCCTCGTAGCAACAGATACTGGACACACACCATGTCCAACACGGATACTACTGCCAGCAACTGTTACAGCTGAAGAATCCAATTCCGAGCCTGTGATAGAAGGAAACCGGATCATAGACATAGTGTTGATGGTGAAAATGTGCAACGACATCATCAGACTTCATGGCGGACAACCTAACACTACAGCATGTACCAGAGTTTGAAATGGACACCGAGCGGAAAAGGGCTCTGGGATGGAGTTGTGCTGTCCGATGTAATCAATGCCAGTACAGATCTCCACTGTATAAACTATATAGAGAGGCAGACATGGATAACAAGTACCTGCCTTCAGCTTTGTGTGGCCAGGCTGTCAGCACCAAAGGAGCCAGGTTACTTCTCGGACACCTGAATATTTTGGAGTCAATGCCAGCACCAATACAAACCTGCTGTCAAGAAAACAAGTATGCCGTTGTTAGCAGAACAGCACAAGCAGCATGCGAAAAGATCCAGGACCGCTCAGAAGTCGGACTACAGGAGAGGTCAGCTAGATCCCAACATCCATCTATGTAGGGGAGACAGCCGGCCTCAGGACCACCTGTATTGAGAAGAGGTGACAACAAATTTATTAGAGACATGTTAACAATCAGAAAAAAAAACCCAAAATAACGTAACAACAACAGCAACAACAACAAAATATATGACTACCTAATGAGGGAACCTCCACGTGGTGGTAGTCGGACAATGTTGTATACATCAGTGTACAATAGCTAATACCCTCAAATCAATAAAAACTTAATTAAATTTTCAAATCTTACATGCAGTCACTGAACCCTAAATGACCATAACAAACATTTGAGTTTAAACAGTACTGCCTATTATTATTAATGAAATAAGGTTGTGAACTTATGTGCTCTACATTTACACTTTAACTATTATGACAGAGATGGGAACAGCCACACGTATACATACACAGACTATCCATGCCAAAGACAGGGGGGTGGGGGTGGATGTTCTCTTTGGGCCTTTCTGTTTACTTATGGGGGGATCTCATCCATGCCAAAGACAGGGGGGTGGGGGTGGATGTTCTCTTTGGGCCTTTCTGTTTACTTATGGGGGGATCTCCCTGTGTCTTAAACACCTTTGATGTTATATTATCAAACAGGCAATGATGTGTATATCACAATGACCAATCAAATGGTCAGCTTCAGTTTGATTTTTGTATTCTTAATACATCTGACTACTTCTGACTGACCACTGCTGACCACTACTGACCATTACTGACCATTACCAATATGAAGGGAGACAGAAAGAGAAGGAACAATTATTTCAAGCCTGCAAATGTTCCAAAGAATAAGGGCCAGGCATTTAAAGATGAAGATCCTGAAGTACCTGTCACCAGAGAAGAGAGACCAGCTCTGACCAGAAGACTGACCACCCAGGAATTTCAGCTGATCACCAAGCCTAGTCCTGATGGCCTTTCCCTCGTAGCAACAGATACTGGACACACACCATGTCCAACACGGATACTACGGCCAGCAACTGTTACAGCTGAAGAATCCAATTCCGAGCCTGTGATAGAAGGAAACCGGATCATAGACATAGTGTTGATGGTGAAAATGTGCAACGACATCATCAGACTTCATGGCGGACAACCTAACACTACAGCATGCATGGTACCAGAGTTTGAACTGGACACCGAGCGGAAAAGGGCCCTGGGATGGAGTTGTGCTGTCCGATGTAATAAATGCCAGTACAGATCTCCACTGTATAAACTATATAGAGAGGCAGACACGGATAAGCCCGCACCAAAGCCAGCCCTTGTAAACAAGTACCTGCCTTCAGCTTTGTGTGGCCAGGCTGTCAGCACCAAAGGAGCCAGGTTACTTCTCGGACACCTGAATATTTTGGAGTCAATGCCAGCACCAATACAAACCTGCTGTCAAGAAAAGAAGTATGCCGTTGTTAGCAGAACAGCACTAGCAGCATGCGAAAAGATCCAGGGCCGCTCGGAAGTCGGACTACAGGAGAGGTCAGCTAGATCCCAACATCCATCTATGTAGGGGAGACAACCAGCCTCAGGACCACCTGTATTGAGAAGAGGTGACAACAAATTTATTAGAGACATGTTAACAATCAGAAAAAAAACCCCAAAATAACGTAACAACAACAGCAACAACAACAACAAAATATATGACTACCTAATGAGGGAACCTCCACGTGGTGGTAGTCGGACAATGTTGTATACATCAGTGTACAATAGCTAATACCCTCAAATCAATAAAAACTTAATTAAATTTTCAAATCTTACATGCAGTCACTGAACCCTAAATGACCATAACACACATTTGAATTTAAACAGTACTGCCTATTATTATTAATAAAATAAGGTTGTGAACTTATGTGCTCTACATTTACACTTTAACTATTAAGACAGAGATGGGAACAGTCCAGATCACTTGAAAATTCTAAATTTTCAGAAAAACAAATAAAAGCAAGTCTGTGTGCATGTTTCTTTTTCCAAGTGTCAGGAAAAATGAAACAGATTTTGCAATTATTAAGATATTTCAGTTCTGTAAATTGGTATATAAACTTGAATAATTCCTACATGTACCTATACAAAAAAGTTTTTCAATTTCAAATTACAACTTCATTTTTTTGTAGAATTTTATTTTTTTTTTTTTTAAATTACCAAATTTCAATATTAACTGAACATTTAATCTGCTTTAAAGCATTTTTCAGCTTTGATTTGGACATGAAATAATCAATAGATAACAGTAAAGACTTGCAGTAAACAATCACAGTGAATGACACCCATTGGACTAACTAACAGCCACATGTATACATACACAGACTATCCATGCCAAAGACAGGGGGGTGGGGGTGGATGTTCTCTTTGGGCCTTTCTGTTTACTTATGGGGGGATCTCCCTGTGTCTTAAACACCTTTGATGTTATATTATCAAACAGGCAATGATGTGTATATCACAATGACCAATCAAATGGTCAGCTTCAGTTTGATTTTTGTATTCTTAATACATCTGACTACTTCTGACTGACCATTGCTGACCACTACTGACCATTACTGACCATTACCAATATGAAGGGAGACAGAAAGAGAAGGAACAATTATTTCAAGCCTGCAAATGTTCCAAAGAATAAGGGCCAGGCATTTAAAGATGAAGATCCTGAAGTACCTGTCACCAGAGAAGAGAGACCAGCTCTGACCAGAAGACTGACCACCCAGGAATTTCAGCTGATCACCAAGCCTAGTCCTGATGGCCTTTCCCTCGTAGCAACAGATACTGGACACACACCATGTCCAACACGGATACTACGGCCAGCAACTGTTACAGCTGAAGAATCCAATTCCGAGCCTGTGATAGAAGGAAACCGGATCATAGACATAGTGTTGATGGTGAAAATGTGCAACGACATCATCAGACTTCATGGCGGACAACCTAACACTACAGCATGCATGGTACCAGAGTTTGAACTGGACACCGAGCGGAAAAGGGCCCTGGGATGGAGTTGTGCTGTCCGATGTAATAAATGCCAGTACAGATCTCCACTGTATAAACTATATAGAGAGGCAGACACGGATAAGCCCGCACCAAAGCCAGCCCTTGTAAACAAGTACCTGCCTTCAGCTTTGTGTGGCCAGGCTGTCAGCACCAAAGGAGCCAGGTTACTTCTCGGACACCTGAATATTTTGGAGTCAATGCCAGCACCAATACAAACCTGCTGTCAAGAAAAGAAGTATGCCGTTGTTAGCAGAACAGCACTAGCAGCATGCGAAAAGATCCAGGACCGCTCGGAAGTCGGACTACAGGAGAGGTCAGCTAGATCCCAACATCCATCTATGTAGGGGAGACAAGCGGCCTCAGGACCACCTGTATTGAGAAGAGGTGACAACAAATTTATTAGAGACATGTTAACAATCAGAAAAAAAACCCAAAATAACGTAACAACAACAGCAACAACAACAACAAAATATATGACTACCTAATGAGGGAACCTCCACGTGGTGGTAGTCGGACAATGTTGTATACATCAGTGTACAATAGCTAATACCCTCAAATCAATAAAAACTTAATTAAATTTTCAAATCTTACATGCAGTCACTGAACCCTAAATGACCATAACACACATTTGAATTTAAACAGTACTGCCTATTATTATTAATAAAATAAGGTTGTGAACTTATGTGCTCTACATTTACACTTTAACTATTATGACAGAGATGGGAACAGTCCAGATCACTTGAAAATTCTAAATTTTCAGAAAAACAAATAAAAGCAAGTCTGTGTGCATGTTTCTTTTTCCAAGTGTCAGGAAAAATGAAACAGATTTTGCAATTATTAAGATATTTCAGTTCTGTAAATTGGTATATAAACTTGAATAATTCCTACATGTACCTATACAAAAAAGTTTTTCAATTTCAAATTACAACTTCATTTTTTTGTAGAATTTTAATTTTTTTTTTCAATTACCAAATTTCAATATTAACTGAACATTTAATCTGCTTTAAAGCATTTTTCAGCTTTGATTTGGACATGAAATAATCAATAGATAACAGTAAAGACTTGCAGTAAACAATCACAGTGAATGACACCCATTGGACTAACTAACAGCCACATGTATACATACACAGACTATCCATGCCAAAGACAGGGGGGTGGGGGTGGATGTTCTCTTTGGGCCTTTCTGTTTACTTATGGGGGGATCTCCCTGTGTCTTAAACACCTTTGATGTTATATTATCAAACAGGCAATGATGTGTATATCACAATGACCAATCAAATGGTCAGCTTCAGTTTGATTTTTGTATTCTTAATACATCTGACTACTTCTGACTGACCACTGCTGACCACTACTGACCATTACTGACCATTACCAATATGAAGGGAGACAGAAAGAGAAGGAACAATTATTTCAAGCCTGCAAATGTTCCAAAGAATAAGGGCCAGGCATTTAAAGATGAAGATCCTGAAGTACCTGTCACCAGAGAAGAGAGACCAGCTCTGACCAGAAGACTGACCACCCAGGAATTTCAGCTGATCACCAAGCCTAGTCCTGATGGCCTTTCCCTCGTAGCAACAGATACTGGACACACACCATGTCCAACACGGATACTACGGCCAGCAACTGTTACAGCTGAAGAATCCAATTCCGAGCCTGTGATAGAAGGAAACCGGATCATAGACATAGTGTTGATGGTGAAAATGTGCAACGACATCATCAGACTTCATGGCGGACAACCTAACACTACAGCATGCATGGTACCAGAGTTTGAACTGGACACCGAGCGGAAAAGGGCCCTGGGATGGAGTTGTGCTGTCCGATGTAATAAATGCCAGTACAGATCTCCACTGTATAAACTATATAGAGAGGCAGACACGGATAAGCCCGCACCAAAGCCAGCCCTTGTAAACAAGTACCTGCCTTCAGCTTTGTGTGGCCAGGCTGTCAGCACCAAAGGAGCCAGGTTACTTCTCGGACACCTGAATATTTTGGAGTCAATGCCAGCACCAATACAAACCTGCTGTCAAGAAAAGAAGTATGCCGTTGTTAGCAGAACAGCACAAGCAGCATGCGAAAAGATCCAGGACCGCTCGGAAGTCGGACTACAGGAGAGGTCAGCTAGATCCCAACATCCATCTATGTAGGGGAGACAAGCGGCCTCAGGACCACCTGTATTGAGAAGAGGTGACAACAAATTTATTAGAGACATGTTAACAATCAGAAAAAAAACCCAAAATAACGTAACAACAACAGCAACAACAACAACAAAATATATGACTACCTAATGAGGGAACCTCCACGTGGTGGTAGTCGGACAATGTTGTATACATCAGTGTACAATAGCTAATACCCTCAAATCAATAAAAACTTAATTAAATTTTCAAATCTTACATGCAGTCACTGAACCCTAAATGACCATAACACACATTTGAATTTAAACAGTACTGCCTATTATTATTAATAAAATAAGGTTGTGAACTTATGTGCTCTACATTTACACTTTAACTATTATGACAGAGATGGGAACAGTCCAGATCACTTGAAAATTCTAAATTTTCAGAAAAACAAATAAAAGCAAGTCTGTGTGCATGTTTCTTTTTCCAAGTGTCAGGAAAAATGAAACAGATTTTGCAATTATTAAGATATTTCAGTTCTGTAAATTGGTATATAAACTTGAATAATTCCTACATGTACCTATACAAAAAAGTTTTTCAATTTCAAATTACAACTTCATTTTTTTGTAGAATTTTAATTTTTTTTTTTTTAAATTACCAAATTTCAATATTAACTGAACATTTAATCTGCTTTAAAGCATTTTTCAGCTTTGATTTGGACATGAAATAATCAATAGATAACAGTAAAGACTTGCAGTAAACAATCACAGTGAATGACACCCATTGGACTAACTAACAGCCACATGTATACATACACAGACTATCCATGCCAAAGACAGGGGGGTGGGGGTGGATGTTCTCTTTGGGCCTTTCTGTTTACTTATGGGGGGATCTCCCTGTGTCTTAAACACCTTTGATGTTATATTATCAAACAGGCAATGATGTGTATATCACAATGACCAATCAAATGGTCAGCTTCAGTTTGATTTTTGTATTCTTAATACATCTGACTACTTCTGACTGACCACTGCTGACCACTACTGACCATTACTGACCATTACCAATATGAAGGGAGACAGAAAGAGAAGGAACAATTATTTCAAGCCTGCAAATGTTCCAAAGAATAAGGGCCAGGCATTTAAAGATGAAGATCCTGAAGTACCTGTCACCAGAGAAGAGAGACCAGCTCTGACCAGAAGACTGACCACCCAGGAATTTCAGCTGATCACCAAGCCTAGTCCTGATGGCCTTTCCCTGGTAGCAACAGATACTGGACACACACCATGTCCAACACGGATACTACGGCCAGCAACTGTTACAGCTGAAGAATCCAATTCCGAGCCTGTGATAGAAGGAAACCGGATCATAGACATAGTGTTGATGGTGAAAATGTGCAACGACATCATCAGACTTCATGGCGGACAACCTAACACTACAGCATGCATGGTACCAGAGTTTGAACTGGACACCGAGCGGAAAAGGGCCCTGGGATGGAGTTGTGCTGTCCGATGTAATAAATGCCAGTACAGATCTCCACTGTATAAACTATATAGAGAGGCAGACACGGATAAGCCCGCACCAAAGCCAGCCCTTGTAAACAAGTACCTGCCTTCAGCTTTGTGTGGCCAGGCTGTCAGCACCAAAGGAGCCAGGTTACTTCTCGGACACCTGAATATTTTGGAGTCAATGCCAGCACCAATACAAACCTGCTGTCAAGAAAAGAAGTATGCCGTTGTTAGCAGAACAGCACAAGCAGCATGCGAAAAGATCCAGGACCGCTCGGAAGTCGGACTACAGGAGAGGTCAGCTAGATCCCAACATCCATCTATGTAGGGGAGACAAGCGGCCTCAGGACCACCTGTATTGAGAAGAGGTGACAACAAATTTATTAGAGACATGTTAACAATCAGAAAAAAAACCCAAAATAACGTAACAACAACAGCAACAACAACAACAAAATATATGACTACCTAATGAGGGAACCTCCACGTGGTGGTAGTCGGACAATGTTGTATACATCAGTGTACAATAGCTAATACCCTCAAATCAATAAAAACTTAATTAAATTTTCAAATCTTACATGCAGTCACTGAACCCTAAATGACCATAACACACATTTGAATTTAAACAGTACTGCCTATTATTATTAATAAAATAAGGTTGTGAACTTATGTGCTCTACATTTACACTTTAACTATTATGACAGAGATGGGAACAGTCCAGATCACTTGAAAATTCTAAATTTTCAGAAAAACAAATAAAAGCAAGTCTGTGTGCATGTTTCTTTTTCCAAGTGTCAGGAAAAATGAAACAGATTTTGCAATTATTAAGATATTTCAGTTCTGTAAATTGGTATATAAACTTGAATAATTCCTACATGTACCTATACAAAAAAGTTTTTCAATTTCAAATTACAACTTCATTTTTTTGTAGAATTTTATTTTTTTTTTTTTTCAATTACCAAATTTCAATATTAACTGAACATTTAATCTGCTTTAAAGCATTTTTCAGCTTTGATTTGGACATGAAATAATCAATAGATAACAGTAAAGACTTGCAGTAAACAATCACAGTGAATGACACCCATTGGACTAACTAACAGCCACATGTATACATACACAGACTATCCATGCCAAAGACAGGGGGGTGGGGGTGGATGTTCTCTTTGGGCCTTTCTGTTTACTTATGGGGGGATCTCCCTGTGTCTTAAACACCTTTGATGTTATATTATCAAAAAGGCAATGATGTGTATATCACAATGACCAATCAAATGGTCAGCTTCAGTTTGATTTTTGTATTCTTAATACATCTGACTACTTCTGACTGACCATTGCTGACCACTACTGACCATTACTGACCATTACCAATATGAAGGGAGACAGAAAGAGAAGGAACAATTATTTCAAGCCTGCAAATGTTCCAAAGAATAAGGGCCAGGCATTTAAAGATGAAGATCCTGAAGTACCTGTCACCAGAGAAGAGAGACCAGCCAAGCCTAGTCCTGATGGCCTTTCCCTGGTAGCAACAGATACTGGACACACACCATGTCCAACACGGATACTACGGCCAGCAACTGTTACAGCTGAAGAATCCAATTCCGAGCCTGTGATAGAAGGAAACCGGATCATAGACATAGTGTTGATGGTGAAAATGTGCAACGACATCATCAGACTTCATGGCGGACAACCTAACACTACAGCATGCATGGTACCAGAGTTTGAACTGGACACCGAGCGAAAAAGGGCCCTGGGATGGAGTTGTGCTGTCCGATGTAATAAATGCCAGTACAGATCTCCACTGTATAAACTATATAGAGAGGCAGACACGGATAAGCCCGCACCAAAGCCAGCCCTTGTAAACAAGTACCTGCCTTCAGCTTTGTGTGGCCAGGCTGTCAGCACCAAAGGAGCCAGGTTACTTCTCGGACACCTGAATATTTTGGAGTCAATGCCAGCACCAATACAAACCTGCTGTCAAGAAAAGAAGTATGCCGTTGTTAGCAGAACAGCACTAGCAGCATGCGAAAAGATCCAGGACCGCTCGGAAGTCGGACTACAGGAGAGGTCAGCTAGATCCCAACATCCATCTATGTAGGGGAGACAAGCGGCCTCAGGACCACCTGTATTGAGAAGAGGTGACAACAAATTTATTAGAGACATGTTAACAATCAGAAAAAAAACCCAAAATAACGTAACAACAACAGCAACAACAACAACAAAATATATGACTACCTAATGAGGGAACCTCCACGTGGTGGTAGTCGGACAATGTTGTATACATCAGTGTACAATAGCTAATACCCTCAAATCAATAAAAACTTAATTAAATTTTCAAATCTTACATGCAGTCACTGAACCCTAAATGACCATAACACACATTTGAATTTAAACAGTACTGCCTATTATTATTAATAAAATAAGGTTCTGAACTGATGTGCTCTACATTTACACTTTAACTATTATGACAGAGATGGGAACAGTCCAGATCACTTGAAAATTCTAAATTTTCAGAAAAACAAATAAAAGCAAGTCTGTGTGCATGTTTCTTTTTCCAAGTGTCAGGAAAAATGAAACAGATTTTGCAATTATTAAGATATTTCAGTTCTGTAAATTGGTATATAAACTTGAATAATTCCTACATGTACCTATACAAAAAAGTTTTTCAATTTCAAATTACAACTTCATTTTTTTGTAGAATTTTATTTTTTTTTTTTCAATTACCAAATTTCAATATTAACTGAACATTTAATCTGCTTTAAAGCATTTTTCAGCTTTGATTTGGACATGAAATAATCAATAGATAACAGTAAAGACTTGCAGTAAACAATCACAGTGAATGACACCCATTGGACTAACTAACAGCCACATGTATACATACACAGACTATCCATGCCAAAGACAGGGGGGTGGGGGTGGATGTTCTCTTTGGGCCTTTCTGTTTACTTATGGGGGGGATCTCCCTGTGTCTTAAACACCTTTGATGTTATATTATCAAAAAGGCAATGATGTGTATATCACAATGACCAATCAAATGGTCAGCTTCAGTTTGATTTTTGTATTCTTAATACATCTGACTACTTCTGACTGACCATTGCTGACCACTACTGACCATTACTGACCATTACCAATATGAAGGGAGACAGAAAGAGAAGGAACAATTATTTCAAGCCTGCAAATGTTCCAAAGAATAAGGGCCAGGCATTTAAAGATGAAGATCCTGAAGTACCTGTCACCAGAGAAGAGAGACCAGCTCTGACCAGAAGACTGACCACCCAGGAATTTCAGCTGATCACCAAGCCTAGTCCTGATGGCCTTTCCCTGGTAGCAACAGATACTGGACACACACCATGTCCAACACGGATACTACGGCCAGCAACTGTTACAGCTGAAGAATCCAATTCCGAGCCTGTGATAGAAGGAAACCGGATCATAGACATAGTGTTGATGGTGAAAATGTGCAACGACATCATCAGACTTCATGGCGGACAACCTAACACTACAGCATGCATGGTACCAGAGTTTGAACTGGACACCGAGCGAAAAAGGGCCCTGGGATGGAGTTGTGCTGTCCGATGTAATAAATGCCAGTACAGATCTCCACTGTATAAACTATATAGAGAGGCAGACACGGATAAGCCCGCACCAAAGCCAGCCCTTGTAAACAAGTACCTGCCTTCAGCTTTGTGTGGCCAGGCTGTCAGCACCAAAGGAGCCAGGTTACTTCTCGGACACCTGAATATTTTGGAGTCAATGCCAGCACCAATACAAACCTGCTGTCAAGAAAAGAAGTATGCCGTTGTTAGCAGAACAGCACTAGCAGCATGCGAAAAGATCCAGGACCGCTCGGAAGTCGGACTACAGGAGAGGTCAGCTAGATCCCAACATCCATCTATGTAGGGGAGACAAGCGGCCTCAGGACCACCTGTATTGAGAAGAGGTGACAACAAATTTATTAGAGACATGTTAACAATCAGAAAAAAAACCCAAAATAACGTAACAACAACAGCAACAACAACAACAACAAAATATATGACTACCTAATGAGGGAACCTCCACGTGGTGGTAGTCGGACAATGTTGTATACATCAGTGTACAATAGCTAATACCCTCAAATCAATAAAAACTTAATTAAATTTTCAAATCTTACATGCAGTCACTGAACCCTAAATGACCATAACACACATTTGAATTTAAACAGTACTGCCTATTATTATTAATAAAATAAGGTTCTGAACTGATGTGCTCTACATTTACACTTTAACTATTATGACAGAGATGGGAACAGTCCAGATCACTTGAAAATTCTAAATTTTCAGAAAAAACAAATAAAAGCAAGTCTGTGTGCATGTTTCTTTTTCCAAGTGGCAGGAAAAATGAAACAGATTTTGCAATTATTAAGATATTTCAGTTCTGTAAATTGGTATATAAACTTGAATAATTCCTACATGTACCTATACAAAAAAGTTTTTCAATTTCAAATTACAACTTCATTTTTTTGTAGAATTTTATTTTTTTTTTTTCAATTACCAAATTTCAATATTAACTGAACATTTAATCTGCTTTAAAGCATTTTTCAGCTTTGATTTGGACATGAAATAATCAATAGATAACAGTAAAGACTTGCAGTAAACAATCACAGTGAATGACACCCATTGGACTAACTAACAGCCACATGTATACATACACAGACTATCCATGCCAAAGACAGGGGGGTGGGGGTGGATGTTCTCTTTGGGCCTTTCTGTTTACTTATGGGGGGATCTCCCTGTGTCTTAAACACCTTTGATGTTATATTATCAAAAAGGCAATGATGTGTATATCACAATGACCAATCAAATGGTCAGCTTCAGTTTGATTTTTGTATTCTTAATACATCTGACTACTTCTGACTGACCATTGCTGACCACTACTGACCATTACTGACCATTACCAATATGAAGGGAGACAGAAAGAGAAGGAACAATTATTTCAAGCCTGCAAATGTTCCAAAGAATAAGGGCCAGGCATTTAAAGATGAAGATCCTGAAGTACCTGTCACCAGAGAAGAGAGACCAGCTCTGACCAGAAGACTGACCACCCAGGAATTTCAGCTGATCACCAAGCCTAGTCCTGATGGCCTTTCCCTGGTAGCAACAGATACTGGACACACACCATGTCCAACACGGATACTACGGCCAGCAACTGTTACAGCTGAAGAATCCAATTCCGAGCCTGTGATAGAAGGAAACCGGATCATAGACATAGTGTTGATGGTGAAAATGTGCAACGACATCATCAGACTTCATGGCGGACAACCTAACACTACAGCATGCATGGTACCAGAGTTTGAACTGGACACCGAGCGAAAAAGGGCCCTGGGATGGAGTTGTGCTGTCCGATGTAATAAATGCCAGTACAGATCTCCACTGTATAAACTATATAGAGAGGCAGACACGGATAAGCCCGCACCAAAGCCAGCCCTTGTAAACAAGTACCTGCCTTCAGCTTTGTGTGGCCAGGCTGTCAGCACCAAAGGAGCCAGGTTACTTCTCGGACACCTGAATATTTTGGAGTCAATGCCAGCACCAATACAAACCTGCTGTCAAGAAAAGAAGTATGCCGTTGTTAGCAGAACAGCACTAGCAGCATGCGAAAAGATCCAGGACCGCTCGGAAGTCGGACTACAGGAGAGGTCAGCTAGATCCCAACATCCATCTATGTAGGGGAGACAAGCGGCCTCAGGACCACCTGTATTGAGAAGAGGTGACAACAAATTTATTAGAGACATGTTAACAATCAGAAAAAAAACCCAAAATAACGTAACAACAACAGCAACAACAACAACAAAATATATGACTACCTAATGAGGGAACCTCCACGTGGTGGTAGTCGGACAATGTTGTATACATCAGTGTACAATAGCTAATACCCTCAAATCAATAAAAACTTAATTAAATTTTCAAATCTTACATGCAGTCACTGAACCCTAAATGACCATAACACACATTTGAATTTAAACAGTACTGCCTATTATTATTAATAAAATAAGGTTCTGAACTGATGTGCTCTACATTTACACTTTAACTATTATGACAGAGATGGGAACAGTCCAGATCACTTGAAAATTCTAAATTTTCAGAAAAACAAATAAAAGCAAGTCTGTGTGCATGTTTCTTTTTCCAAGTGGCAGGAAAAATGAAACAGATTTTGCAATTATTAAGATATTTCAGTTCTGTAAATTGGTATATAAACTTGAATAATTCCTACATGTACCTATACAAAAAAGTTTTTCAATTTCAAATTACAACTTCATTTTTTTGTAGAATTTTATTTTTTTTTTTTTTTCAATTACCAAATTTCAATATTAACTGAACATTTAATCTGCTTTAAAGCATTTTTCAGCTTTGATTTGGACATGAAATAATCAATAGATAACAGTAAAGACTTGCAGTAAACAATCACAGTGAATGACACCCATTGGACTAACTAACAGCCACATGTATACATACACAGACTATCCATGCCAAAGACAGGGGGGTGGGGGTGGATGTTCTCTTTGGGCCTTTCTGTTTACTTATGGGGGGATCTCCCTGTGTCTTAAACACCTTTGATGTTATATTATCAAAAAGGCAATGATGTGTATATCACAATGACCAATCAAATGGTCAGCTTCAGTTTGATTTTTGTATTCTTAATACATCTGACTACTTCTGACTGACCATTGCTGACCACTACTGACCATTACTGACCATTACCAATATGAAGGGAGACAGAAAGAGAAGGAACAATTATTTCAAGCCTGCAAATGTTCCAAAGAATAAGGGCCAGGCATTTAAAGATGAAGATCCTGAAGTACCTGTCACCAGAGAAGAGAGACCAGCTCTGACCAGAAGACTGACCACCCAGGAATTTCAGCTGATCACCAAGCCTAGTCCTGATGGCCTTTCCCTGGTAGCAACAGATACTGGACACACACCATGTCCAACACGGATACTACGGCCAGCAACTGTTACAGCTGAAGAATCCAATTCCGAGCCTGTGATAGAAGGAAACCGGATCATAGACATAGTGTTGATGGTGAAAATGTGCAACGACATCATCAGACTTCATGGCGGACAACCTAACACTACAGCATGCATGGTACCAGAGTTTGAACTGGACACCGAGCGAAAAAGGGCCCTGGGATGGAGTTGTGCTGTCCGATGTAATAAATGCCAGTACAGATCTCCACTGTATAAACTATATAGAGAGGCAGACACGGATAAGCCCGCACCAAAGCCAGCCCTTGTAAACAAGTACCTGCCTTCAGCTTTGTGTGGCCAGGCTGTCAGCACCAAAGGAGCCAGGTTACTTCTCGGACACCTGAATATTTTGGAGTCAATGCCAGCACCAATACAAACCTGCTGTCAAGAAAAGAAGTATGCCGTTGTTAGCAGAACAGCACTAGCAGCATGCGAAAAGATCCAGGACCGCTCGGAAGTCGGACTACAGGAGAGGTCAGCTAGATCCCAACATCCATCTATGTAGGGGAGACAAGCGGCCTCAGGACCACCTGTATTGAGAAGAGGTGACAACAAATTTATTAGAGACATGTTAACAATCAGAAAAAAAACCCAAAATAACGTAACAACAACAGCAACAACAACAACAAAATATATGACTACCTAATGAGGGAACCTCCACGTGGTGGTAGTCGGACAATGTTGTATACATCAGTGTACAATAGCTAATACCCTCAAATCAATAAAAACTTAATTAAATTTTCAAATCTTACATGCAGTCACTGAACCCTAAATGACCATAACACACATTTGAATTTAAACAGTACTGCCTATTATTATTAATAAAATAAGGTTCTGAACTGATGTGCTCTACATTTACACTTTAACTATTATGACAGAGATGGGAACAGTCCAGATCACTTGAAAATTCTAAATTTTCAGAAAAACAAATAAAAGCAAGTCTGTGTGCATGTTTCTTTTTCCAAGTGGCAGGAAAAATGAAACAGATTTTGCAATTATTAAGATATTTCAGTTCTGTAAATTGGTATATAAACTTGAATAATTCCTACATGTACCTATACAAAAAAGTTTTTCAATTTCAAATTACAACTTCATTTTTTTGTAGAATTTTATTTTTTTTTTTTTTCAATTACCAAATTTCAATATTAACTGAACATTTAATCTGCTTTAAAGCATTTTTCAGCTTTGATTTGGACATGAAATAATCAATAGATAACAGTAAAGACTTGCAGTAAACAATCACAGTGAATGACACCCATTGGACTAACTAACAGCCACATGTATACATACACAGACTATCCATGCCAAAGACAGGGGGGTGGGGGTGGATGTTCTCTTTGGGCCTTTCTGTTTACTTATGGGGGGATCTCCCTGTGTCTTAAACACCTTTGATGTTATATTATCAAACAGGCAATGATGTGTATATCACAATGACCAATCAAATGGTCAGCTTCAGTTTGATTTTTGTATTCTTAATACATCTGACTACTTCTGACTGACCATTGCTGACCACTACTGACCATTACTGACCATTACTGACCATTACCAATATGAAGGGAGACAGAAAGAGAAGGAACAATTATTTCAAGCCTGCAAATGTTCCAAAGAATAAGGGCCAGGCATTTAAAGATGAAGATCCTGAAGTACCTGTCACCAGAGAAGAGAGACCAGCTCTGACCAGAAGACTGACCACCCAGGAATTTCAGCTGATCACCAAGCCTAGTCCTGATGGCCTTTCCCTGGTAGCAACAGATACTGGACACACACCATGTCCAACACGGATACTACGGCCAGCAACTGTTACAGCTGAAGAATCCAATTCCGAGCCTGTGATAGAAGGAAACCGGATCATAGACATAGTGTTGATGGTGAAAATGTGCAACGACATCATCAGACTTCATGGCGGACAACCTAACACTACAGCATGCATGGTACCAGAGTTTGAACTGGACACCGAGCGGAAAAGGGCCCTGGGATGGAGTTGTGCTGTCCGATGTAATAAATGCCAGTACAGATCTCCACTGTATAAACTATATAGAGAGGCAGACACGGATAAGCCCGCACCAAAGCCAGCCCTTGTAAACAAGTACCTGCCTTCAGCTTTGTGTGGCCAGGCTGTCAGCACCAAAGGAGCCAGGTTACTTCTCGGACACCTGAATATTTTGGAGTCAATGCCAGCACCAATACAAACCTGCTGTCAAGAAAAGAAGTATGCCGTTGTTAGCAGAACAGCACTAGCAGCATGCGAAAAGATCCAGGACCGCTCGGAAGTCGGACTACAGGAGAGGTCAGCTAGATCCCAACATCCATCTATGTAGGGGAGACACGCGGCCTCAGGACCACCTGTATTGAGAAGAGGTGACAACAAATTTATTAGAGACATGTTAACAATCAGAAAAAAAACCCAAAATAACGTAACAACAACAGCAACAACAACAACAAAATATATGACTACCTAATGAGGAAACCTCCACGTGGTGGTAGTCGGACAATGTTGTATACATCAGTGTACAATAGCTAATACCCTCAAATCAATAAAAACTTAATTAAATTTTCAAATCTTACATGCAGTCACTGAACCCTAAATGACCATAACACACATTTGAATTTAAACAGTACTGCCTATTATTATTAATAAAATAAGGTTGTGAACTTATGTGCTCTACATTTACACTTTAACTATTATGACAGAGATGGGAACAGTCCAGATCACTTGAAAATTCTAAATTTTCAGAAAAACAAATAAAAGCAAGTCTGTGTGCATGTTTCTTTTTCCAAGTGTCAGGAAAAATGAAACAGATTTTGCAATTATTAAGATATTTCAGTTCTGTAAATTGGTATATAAACTTGAATAATTCCTACATGTACCTATACAAAAAAGTTTTTCAATTTCAAATTACAACTTCATTTTTTTGTAGAATTTTAATTTTTTTTTTTCAATTACCAAATTTCAATATTAACTGAACATTTAATCTGCTTTAAAGCATTTTTCAGCTTTGATTTGGACATGAAATAATCAATAGATAACAGTAAAGACTTGCAGTAAACAATCACAGTGAATGACACCCATTGGACTAACTAACAGCCACATGTATACATACACAGACTATCCATGCCAAAGACAGGGGGGTGGGGGTGGATGTTCTCTTTGGGCCTTTCTGTTTACTTATGGGGGGATCTCCCTGTGTCTTAAACACCTTTGATGTTATATTATCAAACAGGCAATGATGTGTATATCACAATGACCAATCAAATGGTCAGCTTCAGTTTGATTTTTGTATTCTTAATACATCTGACTACTTCTGACTGACCATTGCTGACCACTACTGACCATTACTGACCATTACCAATATGAAGGGAGACAGAAAGAGAAGGAACAATTATTTCAAGCCTGCAAATGTTCCAAAGAATAAGGGCCAGGCATTTAAAGATGAAGATCCTGAAGTACCTGTCACCAGAGAAGAGAGACCAGCTCTGACCAGAAGACTGACCACCCAGGAATTTCAGCTGATCACCAAGCCTAGTCCTGATGGCCTTTCCCTCGTAGCAACAGATACTGGACACACACCATGTCCAACACGGATACTACGGCCAGCAACTGTTACAGCTGAAGAATCCAATTCCGAGCCTGTGATAGAAGGAAACCGGATCATAGACATAGTGTTGATGGTGAAAATGTGCAACGACATCATCAGACTTCATGGCGGACAACCTAACACTACAGCATGCATGGTACCAGAGTTTGAACTGGACACCGAGCGGAAAAGGGCCCTGGGATGGAGTTGTGCTGTCCGATGTAATAAATGCCAGTACAGATCTCCACTGTATAAACTATATAGAGAGGCAGACACGGATAAGCCCGCACCAAAGCCAGCCCTTGTAAACAAGTACCTGCCTTCAGCTTTGTGTGGCCAGGCTGTCAGCACCAAAGGAGCCAGGTTACTTCTCGGACACCTGAATATTTTGGAGTCAATGCCAGCACCAATACAAACCTGCTGTCAAGAAAAGAAGTATGCCGTTGTTAGCAGAACAGCACTAGCAGCATGCGAAAAGATCCAGGACCGCTCGGAAGTCGGACTACAGGAGAGGTCAGCTAGATCCCAACATCCATCTATGTAGGGGAGACAACCGGCCTCAGGACCACCTGTATTGAGAAGAGGTGACAACAAATTTATTAGAGACATGTTAACAATCAGAAAAAAAACCCAAAATAACGTAACAACAACAGCAACAACAACAACAAAATATATGACTACCTAATGAGGGAACCTCCACGTGGTGGTAGTCGGACAATGTTGTATACATCAGTGTACAATAGCTAATACCCTCAAATCAATAAAAACTTAATTAAATTTTCAAATCTTACATGCAGTCACTGAACCCTAAATGACCATAACACACATTTGAATTTAAACAGTACTGCCTATTATTATTAATAAAATAAGGTTGTGAACTTATGTGCTCTACATTTACACTTTAACTATTATGACAGAGATGGGAACAGTCCAGATCACTTGAAAATTCTAAATTTTCAGAAAAACAAATAAAAGCAAGTCTGTGTGCATGTTTCTTTTTCCAAGTGTCAGGAAAAATGAAACAGATTTTGCAATTATTAAGATATTTCAGTTCTGTAAATTGGTATATAAACTTGAATAATTCCTACATGTACCTATACAAAAAAGTTTTTCAATTTCAAATTACAACTTCATTTTTTGGTAGAATTTTAATTTTTTTTTAAATTACCAAATTTCAATATTAACTGAACATTTCATCTGCTTTAAAGCATTTTTCAGCTTTGATTTGGACATGAAATAATCAATAGATAACAGTAAAGACTTGCAGTAAACAATCACAGTGAATGACACCCATTGGACTAACTAACAGCCACATGTATACATACACAGACTATCCATGCCAAAGACAGGGGGGTGGGGGTGGATGTTCTCTTTGGGCCTTTCTGTTTACTTATGGGGGGATCTCCCTGTGTCTTAAACACCTTTGATGTTATATTATCAAACAGGCAATGATGTGTATATCACAATGACCAATCAAATGGTCAGCTTCAGTTTGATTTTTGTATTCTTAATACATCTGACTACTTCTGACTGACCATTGCTGACCACTACTGACCATTACTGACCATTACCAATATGAAGGGAGACAGAAAGAGAAGGAACAATTATTTCAAGCCTGCAAATGTTCCAAAGAATAAGGGCCAGGCATTTAAAGATGAAGATCCTGAAGTACCTGTCACCAGAGAAGAGAGACCAGCTCTGACCAGAAGACTGACCACCCAGGAATTTCAGCTGATCACCAAGCCTAGTCCTGATGGCCTTTCCCTCGTAGCAACAGATACTGGACACACACCATGTCCAACACGGATACTACGGCCAGCAACTGTTACAGCTGAAGAATCCAATTCCGAGCCTGTGATAGAAGGAAACCGGATCATAGACATAGTGTTGATGGTGAAAATGTGCAACGACATCATCAGACTTCATGGCGGACAACCTAACACTACAGCATGCATGGTACCAGAGTTTGAACTGGACACCGAGCGGAAAAGGGCCCTGGGATGGAGTTGTGCTGTCCGATGTAATAAATGCCAGTACAGATCTCCACTGTATAAACTATATAGAGAGGCAGACACGGATAAGCCCGCACCAAAGCCAGCCCTTGTAAACAAGTACCTGCCTTCAGCTTTGTGTGGCCAGGCTGTCAGCACCAAAGGAGCCAGGTTACTTCTCGGACACCTGAATATTTTGGAGTCAATGCCAGCACCAATACAAACCTGCTGTCAAGAAAAGAAGTATGCCGTTGTTAGCAGAACAGCACTAGCAGCATGCGAAAAGATCCAGGACCGCTCGGAAGTCGGACTACAGGAGAGGTCAGCTAGATCCCAACATCCATCTATGTAGGGGAGACACGCGGCCTCAGGACCACCTGTATTGAGAAGAGGTGACAACAAATTTATTAGAGACATGTTAACAATCAGAAAAAAAACCCAAAATAACGTAACAACAACAGCAGCAACAACAACAACAAAATATATGACTACCTAATGAGGGAACCTCCACGTGGTGGTAGTCGGACAATGTTGTATACATCAGTGTACAATAGCTAATACCCTCAAATCAATAAAAACTTAATTAAATTTTCAAATCTTACATGCAGTCACTGAACCCTAAATGACCATAACACACATTTGAATTTAAACAGTACTGCCTATTATTATTAATAAAATAAGGTTGTGAACTTATGTGCTCTACATTTACACTTTAACTATTAAGACAGAGATGGGAACAGTCCAGATCACTTGAAAATTCTAAATTTTCAGAAAAACAAATAAAAGCAAGTCTGTGTGCATGTTTCTTTTTCCAAGTGTCAGGAAAAATGAAACAGATTTTGCAATTATTAAGATATTTCAGTTCTGTAAATTGGTATATAAACTTGAATAATTCCTACATGTACCTATACAAAAAAGTTTTTCAATTTCAAATTACAACTTCATTTTTTTGTAGAATTTTAATTTTTTTTTTTCAATTACCAAATTTCAATATTAACTGAACATTTAATCTGCTTTAAAGCATTTTTCAGCTTTGATTTGGACATGAAATAATCAATAGATAACAGTAAAGACTTGCAGTAAACAATCACAGTGAATGACACCCATTGGACTAACTAACAGCCACATGTATACATACACAGACTATCCATGCCAAAGACAGGGGGGTGGGGGTGGATGTTCTCTTTGGGCCTTTCTGTTTACTTATGGGGGGATCTCCCTGTGTCTTAAACACCTTTGATGTTATATTATCAAACAGGCAATGATGTGTATATCACAATGACCAATCAAATGGTCAGCTTCAGTTTGATTTTTGTATTCTTAATACATCTGACTACTTCTGACTGACCATTGCTGACCACTACTGACCATTACTGACCATTACCAATATGAAGGGAGACAGAAAGAGAAGGAACAATTATTTCAAGCCTGCAAATGTTCCAAAGAATAAGGGCCAGGCATTTAAAGATGAAGATCCTGAAGTACCTGTCACCAGAGAAGAGAGACCAGCTCTGACCAGAAGACTGACCACCCAGGAATTTCAGCTGATCACCAAGCCTAGTCCTGATGGCCTTTCCCTCGTAGCAACAGATACTGGACACACACCATGTCCAACACGGATACTACGGCCAGCAACTGTTACAGCTGAAGAATCCAATTCCGAGCCTGTGATAGAAGGAAACCGGATCATAGACATAGTGTTGATGGTGAAAATGTGCAACGACATCATCAGACTTCATGGCGGACAACCTAACACTACAGCATGCATGGTACCAGAGTTTGAACTGGACACCGAGCGGAAAAGGGCCCTGGGATGGAGTTGTGCTGTCCGATGTAATAAATGCCAGTACAGATCTCCACTGTATAAACTATATAGAGAGGCAGACACGGATAAGCCCGCACCAAAGCCAGCCCTTGTAAACAAGTACCTGCCTTCAGCTTTGTGTGGCCAGGCTGTCAGCACCAAAGGAGCCAGGTTACTTCTCGGACACCTGAATATTTTGGAGTCAATGCCAGCACCAATACAAACCTGCTGTCAAGAAAAGAAGTATGCCGTTGTTAGCAGAACAGCACAAGCAGCATGCGAAAAGATCCAGGACCGCTCGGAAGTCGGACTACAGGAGAGGTCAGCTAGATCCCAACATCCATCTATGTAGGGGAGACACGCGGCCTCAGGACCACCTGTATTGAGAAGAGGTGACAACAAATTTATTAGAGACATGTTAACAATCAGAAAAAAAACCCAAAATAACGTAACAACAACAGCAACAACAACAACAAAATATATGACTACCTAATGAGGGAACCTCCACGTGGTGGTAGTCGGACAATGTTGTATACATCAGTGTACAATAGCTAATACCCTCAAATCAATAAAAACTTAATTAAATTTTCAAATCTTACATGCAGTCACTGAACCCTAAATGACCATAACACACATTTGAATTTAAACAGTACTGCCTATTATTATTAATAAAATAAGGTTGTGAACTTATGTGCTCTACATTTACACTTTAACTATTATGACAGAGATGGGAACAGTCCAGATCACTTGAAAATTCTAAATTTTCAGAAAAACAAATAAAAGCAAGTCTGTGTGCATGTTTCTTTTTCCAAGTGTCAGGAAAAATGAAACAGATTTTGCAATTATTAAGATATTTCAGTTCTGTAAATTGGTATATAAACTTGAATAATTCCTACATGTACCTATACAAAAAAGTTTTTCAATTTCAAAATACAACTTCATTTTTTTGTAGAATTTTAATTTTTCTCTTTTTTAATTACCAAATTTCAATATTAACTGAACATTTGATCTGCTTTAAAGCATTTTTCAGCTTTGAATTGGACATGAAATAATCAATAAACAACAGTAAAGACTTGCAGTAAACAATCACAGTGAATGACACCCATTGAACTAACTAACAGCCACATGTATACATACACAGACTATCCATGCCAAAGACAGGGGGGTGGGGGTGGATGTTCTCTTTGGGCCTTTCTGTTTACTTATGGGGGGATCTCCCTGTGTCTTAAACACCTTTGATGTTATATTATCAAACAGGCAATGATGTGTATATCACAATGACCAATCAAATGGTCAGCTTCAGTTTGATTTTTGTATTCTTAATACATCTGACTACTTCTGACTGACCATTGCTGACCACTACTGACCATTACTGACCATTACCAATATGAAGGGAGACAGAAAGAGAAGGAACAATTATTTCAAGCCTGCAAATGTTCCAAAGAATAAGGGCCAGGCATTTAAAGATGAAGATCCTGAAGTACCTGTCACCAGAGAAGAGAGACCAGCTCTGACCAGAAGACTGACCACCCAGGAATTTCAGCTGATCACCAAGCCTAGTCCTGATGGCCTTTCCCTCGTAGCAACAGATACTGGACACACACCATGTCCAACACGGATACTACGGCCAGCAACTGTTACAGCTGAAGAATCCAATTCCGAGCCTGTGATAGAAGGAAACCGGATCATAGACATAGTGTTGATGGTGAAAATGTGCAACGACATCATCAGACTTCATGGCGGACAACCTAACACTACAGCATGCATGGTACCAGAGTTTGAACTGGACACCGAGCGGAAAAGGGCCCTGGGATGGAGTTGTGCTGTCCGATGTAATAAATGCCAGTACAGATCTCCACTGTATAAACTATATAGAGAGGCAGACACGGATAAGCCCGCACCAAAGCCAGCCCTTGTAAACAAGTACCTGCCTTCAGCTTTGTGTGGCCAGGCTGTCAGCACCAAAGGAGCCAGGTTACTTCTCGGACACCTGAATATTTTGGAGTCAATGCCAGCACCAATACAAACCTGCTGTCAAGAAAAGAAGTATGCCGTTGTTAGCAGAACAGCACTAGCAGCATGCGAAAAGATCCAGGACCGCTCGGAAGTCGGACTACAGGAGAGGTCAGCTAGATCCCAACATCCATCTATGTAGGGGAGACACGCGGCCTCAGGACCACCTGTATTGAGAAGAGGTGACAACAAATTTATTAGAGACATGTTAACAATCAGAAAAAAAACCCAAAATAACGTAACAACAACAGCAACAACAACAACAAAATATATGACTACCTAATGAGGGAACCTCCACGTGGTGGTAGTCGGACAATGTTGTATACATCAGTGTACAATAGCTAATACCCTCAAATCAATAAAAACTTAATTAAATTTTCAAATCTTACATGCAGTCACTGAACCCTAAATGACCATAACACACATTTGAATTTAAACAGTACTGCCTATTATTATTAATAAAATAAGGTTGTGAACTTATGTGCTCTACATTTACACTTTAACTATTATGACAGAGATGGGAACAGTCCAGATCACTTGAAAATTCTAAATTTTCAGAAAAACAAATAAAAGCAAGTCTGTGCATGTTTCTTTTTCCAAGTGTCAGGAAAAATGAAACAGATTTTGCAATTATTAAGATATTTCAGTTCTGTAAATTGGTATATAAACTTGAATAATTCCTACATGTACCTATACAAAAAAGTTTTTCAATTTCAAATTACAACTTCATTTTTTTGTAGAATTTTAAGTTTTCTTTTTTTAAATTACCAAATTTCAATATTAACTGAACATTTAATCTGCTTTAAAGCATTTTTCAGCTTTGATTTGGACATGAAATAATCAATAGATAACAGTAAAGACTTGCAGTAAACAATCACAGTGAATGACACCCATTGGACTAACTAACAGCCACATGTATACATACACAGACTATCCATGCCAAAGACAGGGGGGTGGGGGTGGATGTTCTCTTTGGGCCTTTCTGTTTACTTATGGGGGGATCTCCCTGTGTCTTAAACACCTTTGATGTTATATTATCAAACAGGCAATGATGTGTATATCACAATGACCAATCAAATGGTCAGCTTCAGTTTGATTTTTGTATTCTTAATACATCTGACTACTTCTGACTGACCATTGCTGACCACTACTGACCATTACTGACCATTACCAATATGAAGGGAGACAGAAAGAGAAGGAACAATTATTTCAAGCCTGCAAATGTTCCAAAGAATAAGGGCCAGGCATTTAAAGATGAAGATCCTGAAGTACCTGTCACCAGAGAAGAGAGACCAGCTCTGACCAGAAGACTGACCACCCAGGAATTTCAGCTGATCACCAAGCCTAGTCCTGATGGCCTTTCCCTCGTAGCAACAGATACTGGACACACACCATGTCCAACACGGATACTACGGCCAGCAACTGTTACAGCTGAAGAATCCAATTCCGAGCCTGTGATAGAAGGAAACCGGATCATAGACATAGTGTTGATGGTGAAAATGTGCAACGACATCATCAGACTTCATGGCGGACAACCTAACACTACAGCATGCATGGTACCAGAGTTTGAACTGGACACCGAGCGGAAAAGGGCCCTGGGATGGAGTTGTGCTGTCCGATGTAATAAATGCCAGTACAGATCTCCACTGTATAAACTATATAGAGAGGCAGACACGGATAAGCCCGCACCAAAGCCAGCCCTTGTAAACAAGTACCTGCCTTCAGCTTTGTGTGGCCAGGCTGTCAGCACCAAAGGAGCCAGGTTACTTCTCGGACACCTGAATATTTTGGAGTCAATGCCAGCACCAATACAAACCTGCTGTCAAGAAAAGAAGTATGCTGTTGTTAGCAGAACAGCACAAGCAGCATGCCAAAAGGTCCAGGACCGCTCGGAAGTCGGACTACAGGAGAGGTCAGCTAGATCCCAACATCCATCTATGTAGGAGAGACAACCGGCCTTAGGACCACCTGTATTGAGAAGAGGTGACAACAAATTTATTAGAGACATGTTAACAATCAGAAAAAAAACCCAAAATAACGTAACAACAACAGCAACAACAACAACAAAATATATGACTACCTAATGAGGGAACCTCCACGTGGTGGTAGTCGGACAATGTTGTATACATCAGTGTACAATAGCTAATACCCTCAAATCAATAAAAACTTAATTAAATTTTCAAATCTTACATGCAGTCACTGAACCCTAAATGACCATAACACACATTTGAATTTAAACAGTACTGCCTATTATTATTAATAAAATAAGGTTGTGAACTGATGTGCTCTACATTTACACATTAACTATTATGACAGAGATGGGAACAGTCCAGATCACTTGAAAATTCTAAATTTTCAGAAAAACAAATAAAAGCAAGTCTGTGTGCATGTTTCTTTTTCCAAGTGTCAGGAAAAATGAAACAGATTTTGCAATTATTAAGATATTTCAGTTCTGTAAATTGGTATATAAACTTGAATAATTCCTACATGTACCTATACAAAAAAGTTTTTCAATTTCAAATTACAACTTCATTTTTTTGTAGAATTTTAATTTTTTTTTTAAATTACCAAATTTTAATATTAACTGAACATTTAATCTGCTTTAAAGCATTTTTCAGCTTTGATTTGGACATGAAATAATCAATAGATAACAGTAAAGACTTGCAGTAAACAATCACAGTGAATGACACCCATTGGACTAACTAACAGCCACATGTATACATACACAGACTATCCATGCCAAAGGCAGGGGGGTGGGGGTGGGTGTTCTCTTTGGGCCTTTCTGTTTACTTATGGGGGGCTCTCCCTGTGTCTTA
This sequence comes from Ylistrum balloti, assembly GCF_031769215.1. Classification (NCBI taxonomy): domain Eukaryota; kingdom Metazoa; phylum Mollusca; class Bivalvia; order Pectinida; family Pectinidae; genus Ylistrum; species Ylistrum balloti. The sequence goes on from NW_026782985.1 coordinate 58,809, forward strand.
AACACCTTTGATGTTATATTATCAAACAGGCAATGATGTGTATATCACAATGACCAATCAAATGGTCAGCTTCAGTTTGATTTTTGTATTCTTAATACATCTGACTACTTCTGACTGACCACTGCTGACCACTACTGACCATTACTGACCATTACCAATATGAAGGGAGACAGAAAGAGAAGGAACAATTATTTCAAGCCTGGAAATGTTCCAAAGAATAAGGGCCAGGCATTTAAAGATGAAGATCCTGAAGTACCTGTCACCAGAGAAGAGAGACCAGCTCTGACCAGAAGACTGACCACCCAGGAATTTCAGCTGATCACCAAGCCTAGTCCTGATGGCCTTTCCCTCGTAGCAACAGATACTGGACACAGACCATGTCCAACACGGATACTACGGCCAGCAACTGTTACAGCTGAAGAATCCAATTCCGAGCCTGTGACAGAAGGAAACCAAATCATATACATAGTGTTGATGGTGAAAATGTGCAACGACATCATCAGACTTCATGCCGGACAACCTAACACTACCGCATGCATGGTACCAGAGTTTGAACTAGACACCGAGCGGAAAAGGGCTCTGGGATGGAGTTGTGCTGTCCGATGTAATAAATGCCAGTACAGATCTCCACTGTATAAACTATATAGAGAAGCAGACACGGATAAGCCCGGACCAAAGCCAGCCCTTGTAAACTAGTACCTGCCTTCAGCTTTGTGTGGCCAGGCTGTCAGCACCAAAGGAGCCAGGTTACTTCTCGGACACCTGAATATTTTGGAGTCAATGCCAGCACCAATACAAACCTGCTGTCAAGAAAAGAAGTATGCTGTTGTTAGCAGAACAGCACAAGCAGCATGCCAAAAGGTCCAGGACCGCTCGGAAGTCTGACTACAGGAGAGGTCAGCTAGATCCCAACATCCATCTATGTAGGAGAGACAACCGGCCTTAGGACCACCTGTATTGAGAAGAAGAGGTGACAACAAATTTATTAGAGACATGTTAACAATCAGAAAAAAAACCCAAATAACGTAACAACAACGGCAACAACAAAATATATGACTACCTAATGAGGGAACCTCCACGTGGTGGTAGTCGGACAATGTTGTATACATCAGTGTACAATAGCTAATACCCTCAAATCAATAAAAACTTAATTAAATTTTCAAATCTTACATGCAGTCACTGAACCCTAAATGACCATAACACACATTTGAATTTAAACAGTACTGCCTATTATTATTAATAAAATAAGGTTGTTAACTTATGTGCTCTACATTTACACATTAACTATTATGACAGAGATGGGAACAGTCCAGATCACTTGAAAATTCTAAATTTTCAGAAAAACAAATAAAAGCAAGTCTGTGTGCATGTTTCTTTTTCCAAGTGTCAGGAAAAATGAAACAGATTTTGCAATTATTAAGATATTTCAGTTCTGTAAATTGGTATATAAACTTGAATAATTCCTACATGTACCTGTACAAAAAAGTTCTTCAATTTCAAATTACAACTTCATTTTTTTGTAGAATTTTAATTTTTTTTTTAAATTACCAAATTTTAATATTAACTGCACATTTAATCTGCTTTAAAGCATTTTTCAGCTTTGATTTGGACATGAAATAATCAATAGATAACAGTAAAGACTTGCAGTAAACAATCACAGTGAATGACACCCATTGGACTAACTAACAGCCACATGTATACATACACAGACTATCCATGCCAAAGGCAGGGGGGTGGGGGTGGGTGTTCTCTTTGGGCCTTTCTGTTTACTTATGGGGGGCTCTCCCTGTGTCTTAAACACCTATGATGTTATATTAACAAACATGCAATGATGTGTATATCACAATGACCAATCAAATGGTCAGCTTCAGTTTGATTTTTGTATTCTTAATACATCTGACTACTTCTGACTGACCACTGCTGACCACTACTGACCATTACTGACCATTACCAATATGAAGGGAGACAGAAAGAGAAGGAACAATTATTTCAAGCCTGGAAATGTTCCAAAGAATAAGGGCCAGGCATTTAAAGATGAAGATCCTGAAGTACCTGTCACCAGAGAAGAGAGACCAGCTCTGACCAGAAGACTGACCACCCAGGAATTTCAGCTGATCACCAAGCCTAGTCCTGATGGCCTTTCCCTCGTAGCAACAGATACTGGACACAGACCATGTCCAACATGGATACTACAGCCAGCAACTGTTACAGCTGAAGAATCCAATTCCGAGCCTGTGACAGAAGGAAACCAAATCATATACATAGTGTTGATGGTGAAAATGTGCAACGACATCATCAGACTTCATGCCGGACAACCTAACACTACCGCATGCATGGTACCAGAGTTTGAACTATACACCGAGCTGAAAAGGGCTCTGGGATGGAGTTGTGCTGTCCGATGTAATAAATGCCAGTACAGATCTCCACTGTATAAACTATATAGAGAAGCAGACACGGATAAGCCCGGACCAAAGCCAGCCCTTGTAAACTAGTACCTGCCTTCAGCTTTGTGTGGCCAGGCTGTCAGCACCAAAGGAGCCAGGTTACTTCTCGGACACCTGAATATTTTGGAGTCAATGCCAGCACCAATACAAACCTGCTGTCAAGAAAAGAAGTATGCTGTTGTTAGCAGAACAGCACAAGCAGCATGCCAAAAGGTCCAGGACCGCTCGGAAGTCTGACTACAGGAGAGGTCAGCTAGATCCCAACATCCATCTATGTAGGGGAGACAACCGGCCTCAGGACCACCTGTATTGAGAAGAAGAGGTGACAACAAATTTATTAGAGACATGTTAACAATCAGAAAAAAAACCCAAAATAACCTAACAACAACAGCAACAACAACAACAAAATATATGACTACCTAACGAGGGAACCTCCACGTGGTGGTAGTCGGACAATGTTGTATACATCAGTGTACAATAGCTAATACCCTCAAATCAATAAAAACTTAATTAAATTTTCAAATCTTACATGCAGTCACTGAACCCTAAATGACCATAACACACATTTGAATTTAAACAGTATTGCCTATTATTATTAATAAAATAAGGTTGTGAACTTATGTGCTCTACATTGTATATATTATGTCGATAATATCATATTTATTGCTGGGAGAGCTAGATATACTTCCACCATCTGTACTTCCACCGACGAGTTACAGTCGGCCTGACACTACACTGGTGTACACGTGTGTAAGTCGCATGTGTGTGTGTTATGATAAACTCCGAATTCTACTTCCGGTTGCGAAGGCCGTGACCTTTTAGTTCTATAGATAGTACACGTACTTACAATCCTATTAGGGTTTTTCTCCATGTACATTTTATTTTATATATATTGGGAGACTAGTGCAGAAATAAAAAATCGGTAGTAACATCCCCTTTACGTAGTCTTGTAAGATCGCGCCCTCGCGTTACCTAAACCACATTCGGATACTCTCGGATTCCTTCATGCAGTTGCTAACGTACACAACGTTGTGTACCCCCATGGAAATCTACTTTCTCTCTCATAAGATAAGCGAGGACCAATGATTTTAAACTGGTTTAAATTTTAGAAATAAAGATAATTTTCAAATAGCGTCACTTCTCTGAGAAACTCCGATCAGAGCAGACGTATTCTGCAGCACCGCACACTTGTGATATTTTAAAATTTTTCTCCCACACCTCCCACCCATTTTATGGTTGTGTATTGACCAGGCCTGAATTTTTAGTTGTTTGTATTAGTTCTCGTTTTATTTGACATTTAGTGTAGATTATATATAGGATAGTTTAGATATATAGATTAGTTAACTTTGTCAAGGTTTCCTCCTTATATACAATTCACGAATGGAACAATTTACTAATTGGTTTATTACATGTGATTTTCATATTATTAATTATCAATATATTGTGTAATGATTACATAACTTTCAAGATAACAAGATTATACTTGTTTTGCAACGTTACGTAATATTAAAAATTACGTAATTGTAATAAACCTTGACTATCACCCAAACCTGAAATCTTTGTTGTAATTATCCACATGTACACATTGTACATATACAGCATGTTAAGGGGAATAGGCATGGAATCAGAGTTCGAGGAATTTCTGCCTCTCCCCTCACACAACTAGGAAATTAATTACACATTAACTATTATGACAGAGATGGGAACAGTCCAGATCACTTGAAAATTCTAAAATTTAAATCACTGGGGTCCTTAAATGACAGAAGTCGTTATTTTTTTTGTCCTTGTTACAGGTCTAATCCAAATCCTACACATGCCATTATCTGGGCTATCCACACAATTTTCTAAGATCTTGTACTTGAATAGTTTGAAAAAATCCTCCATCTTAACTTAAAACTTAAAAATTAATTCACTACCTAATCAGTCATAAAATATAGAACAACCATGCCAATTTGTATGAGAATCAGTCAAAAAATGTGGGTATGAAATATAAAAACATGGATTTTTAGGCATGTCATTAAACTAAACCACTATTGTATACACATTGTAAATTAAAATTCATAACTAAGTCCAAAAGTGACATAAATAAAATTTCCATTTCACCTGGTCAAGATCAACATTTGAGTAACAAAATGTAATAAAGTTTGAACCCATCATGTTGGGCCAGTGACATAAATAAACTGTACCTCATGTGTGTAACACATTAAGTAATTATGAAACAGTTGGGCCAGTGACATAAATAAACTGTAACCTCATGGGCCAGTAACACATTAAGTAATAAACTGAAACCTTGGCTGCCAGTAACACATGGGCTGTAGTTGTACCGAGTGACATAGGTGTGTTGTATTATCATGGGCCGGTAACACATTAAGTAATTAATTGAAACCCTGTGTGCCAGTGACATAAATATATATATATATATGGGCAGTAACACAAAAGTAATAAACTGAAAGCCGAGTTGGGCCAGTGACATCAATAAACTGTAACCTCATGGGCCAGTAACACTAAACTGTAACCTCATGGGCCAGTAACACATTAAGTAATAAACTGAAACCCGAGTTGGGCCAGTGACATAAATAAACTGTAACCTCATGGGCCAGTAACACATTAAGTAATAAACTGAAAGCAAAGTTGTGCCAGTGACATAAATAAACTGTAACCTCATGGGCCAGTAACACATTAAGTAATAAACTGAAAGCCGAGTTGGGCCAGTGACATAAATAAACTGTAACCTCATGGGCAAGTAACACATTAATTAATAAACTGAAAGCCGAGTTGGGCCAGTGACATAAATAAACTGTAACCTCATGGGCCAGTAACACATTAAGTAATAAACTGAAACCCGAGTTGGGCCAGTGACATAAATAAACTGTAACCTCATGGGCCAGTAACACATTAAGTAATAAACTGAAACCCGAGTTGGGCCAGTGACATAAATAAACTGTAACCTCATGGGCCAGTAACACATTAAATAATAAACTGTAACCTTATGGCCCAGTAACACATTAAATAATAAACTGAAACCTCAGCTGGGCCAGTGACATAAATAAACTGTAACCTCATGGGCCAGTAACACATTAAGTAATAAACTGAAGGGCCAGTGACATAAATAAACTGTAAACTCCAGGACATAAATAAACTGTAACCTCATGGGCCAGTAACACATTAAGTAATAAACTGAAACCTCAGTTGGGCCAGTGACATAAATAAACTGTAACCTCATGGGCCAGTAACACATTAAGTAATAAACTGAAACCCGCCAGTTGGGCCAGTGACATAAATAAACTGTAACCTCATGGGCCAGTAACACATTAAGTAATAAACTGAAAGCCGAGTTGGGCCAGTGACATAAATAAACTGTAACCTCATGGGCCAGTAACACATTAAGTAATAAACTGAAACCCGAGTTGGGCCAGTGACATAAATAAACTGTAACCTCATGGGCCAGTAACACATTAAGTAATAAACTGAAACCCGAGTTGGGCCAGTGACATAAATAAACTGTAACCTCATGGGCCAGTAACACATTAAGTAATAAACTGAAACCCGAGTTGGGCCAGTGACATAAATAAACTGTAACCTCATGGGCCAGTAACACATTAAGTAATAAACTGAAACCCGAGTTGGGCCAGTGACATAAATAAACTGTAACCTCATGGGCCAGTAACACATTAAGTAATAAACTGAAACCCGAGTTGGGCCAGTGACATAAATAAACTGTAACCTCATGGGCCAGTAACACATTAAGTAATAAACTGAAACCCGAGTTGGGCCAGTGACATAAATAAACTGTAACCTCATGGGCCAGTAACACATTAAGTAATAAACTGAAACCCGAGTTGGGCCAGTGACATAAATAAACTGTAACCTCATGGGCCAGTAACACATTAAGTAATAAACTGAAACCCGAGTTGGGCCAGTGACATAAATAAACTGTAACCTCATGGGCCAGTAACACATTAAGTAATAAACTGAAACCCGAGTTGGGCCAGTGACATAAATAAACTGTAACCTCATGGGCCAGTAACACATTAAGTAATAAACTGAAACCCGAGTTGGGCCAGTGACATAAATAAACTGTAACCTCATGGGCCAGTAACACATTAAGTAATAAACTGAAACCCGAGTTGGGCCAGTGACATAAATAAACTGTAACCTCATGGGCCAGTAACACATTAAGTAATAAACTGAAAGCCGAGTTGGGCCAGTGACATAAATAAACTGTAACCTCATGGGCCAGTAACACATTAAGTAATAAACTGAAACCCGAGTTGGGCCAGTGACATAAATAAACTGTAACCTCATGGGCCAGTAACACATTAAGTAATAAACTGAAACCCGAGTTGGGCCAGTGACATAAATAAACTGTAACCTCATGGGCCAGTAACACATTAAGTAATAAACTGAAACCCGAGTTGGGCCAGTGACATAAATAAACTGTAACCTCATGGGCCAGTAACACATTAAGTAATAAACTGAAACCCGAGTTGGGCCAGTGACATAAATAAACTGTAACCTCATGGGCCAGTAACACATTAAGTAATAAACTGAAACCCGAGTTGGGCCAGTGACATAAATAAACTGTAACCTCATGGGCCAGTAACACATTAAGTAATAAACTGAAACCCGAGTTGGGCCAGTGACATAAATAAACTGTAACCTCATGGGCCAGTAACACATTAAGTAATAAACTGAAACCCGAGTTGGGCCAGTGACATAAATAAACTGTAACCTCATGGGCCAGTAATTATACACATTAAATTATAAACTGAAACCCGAGTTGGGCCAGTGACATAAATAAACTGTAACCTCATGGGCCAGTAACACATTAAGTAATAAACTGAAACCTCAGTTGGGCCAGTGACATAAATAAACTGTAACCTCATGGGCCAGTAACACATTAAGTAATAAACTGAAAGCCGAGTTGGGCCAGTGACATAAATAAACTGTAACCTCATGGGCCAGTAACACATTAAGTAATAAACTGAAACCTCAGTTGGGCCAGTGACATAAATAAACTGTAACCTCATGGGCCAGTAACACATTAAGTAATAAACTGAAAGCCGAGTTGGGCCAGTGACATAAATAAACTGTAACCTCATGGGCCAGTAACACATTAAGTAATAAACTGAAACCCGAGTTGGGCCAGTGACATAAATAAACTGTAACCTCATGGGCCAGTAACACATTAAGTAATAAACTGAAACCCGAGTTGGGCCAGTGACATAAATAAACTGTAACCTCATGGGCCAGTAACACATTAAGTAATAAACTGAAACCCGAGTTGGGCCAGTGACATAAATAAACTGTAACCTCATGGGCCAGTAACACATTAAGTAATAAACTGAAACCCGAGTTGGGCCAGTGACATAAATAAACTGTAACCTCATGGGCCAGTAACACATTAAGTAATAAACTGAAATCCGAGTTGGGCCAGTGACATAAATAAACTGTAACCTCATGGGCCAGTAACACATTAAATAATAAACTGAAACCCGAGTTGGGCCAGTGACATAAATAAACTGTAACCTCATGGGCCAGTAACACATTAAATAATAAACTGTAACCTCATGGGCCAGTAACACATTAAATAATAAACTGTAACCTCATGGGCCAGTAACACATTAAGTAATAAACTGAAACCCGAGTTGGGCCAGTGACATAAATAAACTGTAACCTCATGGGCCAGTAACACATTAAGTAATAAACTGAAACCCGAGTTGGGCCAGTGACATAAATAAACTGTAACCTCATGGGCCAGTAACACATTAAGTAATAAACTGAAACCCGAGTTGGGCCAGTGACATAAATAAACTGTAACCTCATGGGCCAGTAATTATACACATTAAATAATAAACTGAAACCCGAGTTGGGCCAGTGACATAAATAAACTGTAACCTCATGGGCCAGTAACACATTAAGTAATAAACTGAAACCCGAGTTGGGCCAGTGACATAAATAAACTGTAAACTCATGGGCCAGTAACACATTAAATAATAAACTGAAACCCGAGTTGGGCCAGTGACATAAATAAACTGTAACCTCATGGGCCAGTAACACATTAAATAATAAACTGAAATCCGAGTTGGGCCAGTGACATAAATAAACTGTAACCTCATGGGCCAGTAACACATTAAGTAATAAACTGAAATCCGAGTTGGGCCAGTGACATAAATAAACTGTAACCTCATGGGCCAGTAACACATTAAATAATAAACTGAAAGCCGAGTTGGGCCAGTGACATAAATAAACTGTAACCTCATGGGCCAGTAACACATTAAATAATAAACTGAAACCTCAGTTGGGCCAGTGACATAAATAAACTGTAACCTCATGGGCCAGTAACACATTAAGTAATAAACTGAAAGCCGAGTTGGGCCAGTGACATAAATAAACTGAAACCTCAAGGGACAGTAACACAATAAGTAATAAACTGAAACCCGAGTTGGGCCAGTGACATAAATAAACTGTAACCTCATGGGCCAGTAACACATTAAGTAATAAACTGAAACCCGAGTTGGGCCAGTGACATAAATAAACTGTAACCTCATGGGCCAGTAACACAATAAGTAATAAACTGAAACCCGAGTTGGGCCAGTGACATAAATAAACTGTAACCTCATGGGCCAGTAACACATTAAGTAATAAACTGAACTGAAATGTAACCTTGTCTCCAGGCAATGTGATATCTATATATAAATCAGGGTTGTTGGTTGTTGAAATGACAAACAGTCCGGTAAATACAAATCACACAAATTGGTCAATGCTCCAAAAATATATAGACTTGTAAACACACCACTGCAGGTCGAAGCTGGGTTTCTCATCAAAATGAGATTGAAGAGTAGTGACCGTGCCCCCAGGGTATCCAACGAAATTAATCTGATGAGAGTGGGGTTGAAAACCAAGATTTCGCTTTTGACAATGTTCGTCACAATAGGCACCCAAACGACGCACTAAACTATGGCCCCATAAAACAACAGTTTGGTTATCTGTAGAACACATTGTAAAGAATCTCAGACGTGCAGAAAAAAGTTAATACTCTACCGGAATTCGAAATAATACTCTCCTAATGGTTCGTCTGTAAGGCGCTGTCAGTGTCAATCAGCCAGGTTGTTGTCGTAGTCCGAGACTGTCAAAATGGCCTTGAAAGCACGTAAAGCTGACTTCCGATGTATAACCTTGGCCGCACGTGCAGAGAAATAACTTTCGCTTTCAGTATCGATGAAGACGGCTGAATATTTTGATTTGTATGAAAGATATCAAAATGTTTTCCTCTTTTTAAATATGGCGTTGTGAAGATAAATTTCTACCAGGAGAAAGTGTGATATGGGGTTCAGGGATGCTGAACAGGGGCTAGTCTACATCCTATTGACCAATGACATTATGACCCGGATGTCTTCCTTACCTTACAAGGGAATGGGCGGAGCTTACCAGATTAAATGTGACGTCATTCAACATGTAAACAAAACTACTTAGAAAGCGTGATGGCAGTAGCTTCTAAAGAAAATAAAAGTTCTCTGCAAGTTTGGCAAAAACATGTTTGCTCACAAACTTTCATTTTTCTTACTGCCTTCTGTTATAACAAGACTAATAGTCCTAAGGGGTAAAGATAACCTCCATTCCTATATATAGTTCTAAGATTTAAGGGATCTGATAAAGAGTGACAGTATAAATTTAAGGACGTGAGAAATGAAATGTTTGGAGGAAGAAAAAAAACCAACAACAACATTTCAAGCAGTTCTGTTAGGCAGAACCCGCCTAATCGAAGAGAGAAAAATCAGCCTGGGTCAGATCAGTGACATATATGTTACACGTCCTTGGTCAGTCGTGATTTTTTAACTGAAGTTCAATTTATTTTTTTTTATTCAGTTTTATCATCACAAACACATAACAATACATTGTACATCATAAATCTTCAAACTACAGCAAATTTGTTGACTTTATGTTCTTCACACACAAAGCAGATAATTCATTTTTCACCACACACATACCAACAGACAACCAAAGTGCACACTGGTATTGAATATACTTACATGTAGTAGCCAAATGTCACACATACAACACAAACCACCACTAGTACTGATTAAAACAATAATGTATGTACTTGGTATGAGACCATGCATCCTCTGAACAGTATTGGGTTATTAATAAAACATATATATAGATCTATAAGAGAATAGTGAATGTACATGTATAATGTACATCTTACATACCCATTGTGTCAAAAATGTATCACCTTGCGTTCATACTTCAGCCATAATCAGAAGACATACATACCGTTTACATGTATACTTACTTACAGAAGTTCAATTTATTATAAATGTGTCATCAATATGTCAAATTTCATTGAATATACAACAAACACATGAGGCTAAAAGAATGTCTCTAATGTGAATAGAAGATACCGAGTACCGTAGTTTATATAAAATATATTTTGAAACTTCTGTTCTTTTTTAAGCTGACACATTAAGATGTGGATATATATCTTAATTTCCTGTGTGCCTATATATAGTTTGTAATTAAGCGGGCCGGGGTTACAGTCGACCCCTTCCCCCACCCCCATCCCAACCCTAATCCCAATAAATACAAAACAAAAAAATATCGATATAATCATCATCAAACTCATGAAAACTTTCATCTTTTCGTCCTATGTGTTTATTTAGATAGATATAAGAACCAGGCTTTCCTGTGGCGTTTCAGTAACACAGTGTACGCCTGAGCTGTGCGTCAGGCACGTGCAAGAATGTTGGGTCTCAAGATCGTATTGACCAATGAAAACGTTAAAGGAAAGGACAACCAATGAGCATGGACTATTATGAAAACTGCTCAGTGCTGCGACAAAAATTTTAGCGCCGGGCACGAGACTGGTCATTCAGAAAACACCTGCTGCGAAACTAACATGTAAGTGACATTTTTCTCATACATATTTATGTACTAAGTGTAAAACTTGAAGAAATAAGAATTCCTATATGTTTTAAACATACCTTTTACATGTATGTTGTGACTGTAGCGTAAACATGCACGAGAAAATGTACATGTTTGTCCCTTTGTGTGACCCGGTGTGGCCATACAAATCTGTACTCTTGTAGTGTCGATATCTCATTCTTTTCACGGGAATAAGAGAACATTTGTGAGTTCCTACAGCTAAAGAGAGTCTCGCCATAGTTATGTCGTAGTTTAAATTAAAAACATTGTGAGAACCATGAAAACAATTTGGGAGGGAAATTACTATTTTCTGGTATAACAAAGAAACTTTTTGGTCCTAAGATGTATGAAGCCCCCAGTCCTATATACATGTAGGTTAATGGGCGGGATCATTACTGCTTTCTCATAGACTGGACATACAATCATGTTAATATTGTTATGAAATTATGTTACCATAGTTACAGCTGTAAAAATATAATTTTTCGAACAATATTGGAATGTCATAGGATTTCTAATATCGCACTAGAAGGGTGGGGGCAGTAAGCATAGGTGTTTCTGATGTCATACACAACTTTATTCAAGTAAATTTAAGACTGATTGAGGTTTTAATTTTTCAAACTACCTCCCTTTCTTCCTAATTTGAGAGCAGAATTGGTCAAAACACACCATGCGGGAAAATCTATATTACTCGATAGCTATTCGATATACACAATAAAACGATATATCAATTTGTTGATCTGATCATTTTCTAAACAATCAGAGAAGCATTTTAATGAAATTCAAAAAACTAATTGTGATGTATAAAGCACATTAAAAAAAATTAATCTATTTGAAATGTGCTTTACTATGTTTGATTAAGTTTAATCCTATTCATAATTGCTATAAATACATAAAAAACACTGAAACTTGTTCATAATGATTTTATTTTAATTTCATCTGGGGTGAATAAAGGGAGGTAATTAAGGTGCTCTTGTGGGTGAGAATTTCAGCTGTTTTCAAAAAGGCTTGGTATCAGTTGGAAAAGTGTTCTACAGTAGGTAACAGGTATAAGAAAAGTCAGTAACAACCTTAGAATGTATTTAGACTGGAATTCAGGGCAATTCCAATAGTTTAATGTGTGGTATCCATGGTAACTAAGAAGGAAAGTTTTTGAATTTTGGATAAATTCTGTTTTGATGATTTTTACTTAATAATGTGTGTATTTCTCATAGACTGGTACAATCATGTGAATATTGTTATGAAATTATGTTACCATAGTTACAGCTGTAAAAAATATACTTTTTTGAACAATATTGGAATGTCATAGGATTTCTAATATCACACTAGTAGGGTGGGGGCAGTAAGCATAGGTGTTTATGATGTCATACACATGACATTTAAGAATATCTAATGTCATATCACTGTTAATTACTTTAGAGAAATGTGTCGAATGCTAATTTGAAGTTTTTGTGGGATTTCTAGCCTTCACTATGACATCACAGTGCATTGGTGAAGCCATCATTAGCAATTGATGACATCATAGTACTGATGACATCAGTCATTACCATGACATCTTATCAGACTATATATATGTAGTACCAATCTGTTTTTCTGTTATCTAAATTCACAGAAGAACAAACTACTCAATTCAGTTTCAATTGCAACTTTATTCAAGTAAATTTAAGACTGATTGAGGTTTTAATTTTTCAAACTACCTCCCTTTCTTCCTAATTTGAGAGCAGAATTGGTCAAAACACACCATGCGGGAAAATCTATATTACTTGATAGCTATTTGTGATATGCAGTAAAGTGATATATGAATTTGTTGATCTGATCATTTTCTAAACACTCTGAGAAGGATTTTAATGAAATTCAAAAAACTAATTGTGATGTATAAAGCACATTAAAAAAAATTAATCTATTTGAAATGTGCTTTACTATGTTTGATTAAGTTTAATCCTATTCATAATTGCTATAAATACATAAAAAACACTGAAACTTGTTCATAATGATTTTATTTTAATTTCATAAGGGGTGAATAAAGGGAGGTAATTAAGGTGCTCTTGTGGGTGAGAATTTCAGCTGTTTTCAAAAAGGCTTGGTATCAGTTGGAAAGCTGTTCTACAGTAGGTAACAGGTATAAGAAAAGTCAGTAACAACCTTAGAATGTATTTAGACTGGATTTCAGGGCAATTCCAATAGTTTAATGTGTGGTATCCATGGTAACTAAGAAGGAAAGTAGGAGTTTTTGAATTTTGGATAAATTCTGTTTTGATGATTTTTACTTAATAATGTGTGTATTTCTCATAGACCGGACATACAATCATGTGAATATTGTTATGAAATTATGTTACCATAGTTACAGCTGTAAAAATATAATTTTTCGAACAATATTGGAATGTCATAGGATTTCTAATATCACACTAGAAGGGTGGGGGCAGTAAGCATAGGTGTTAATGTCATACACATGACATTTAAGAATATCTAATGTCATATCACTGTTAATTACTTTAGAGAAATGTGTCGGATGCTAATTTGAAGTTTTTGGGATTTCTAGCCTTCACTATGACATCACAGTGCATTGGTGAAGCCATCATTAGCAATTGATGACATCATAGTACTGATGACATCAGCAGTTACCATGACATCATGATATCAGTCTATGTATGTAGTACTAATCTGTTTTTCAGTTATCTAAATTCACAGAAGAACAAACTACTCAATTCAGTTTCATATTCAAGTAAATTTAAGACTGATTGAGGTTTTAATTTTTCAAACTACCTCCCTTTCTTCCTAATTTGAGAGCAGAATTGGTCAAAACACACCATGCGGGAAAATCTATATTACTTGATAGCTATTTGTGATATGCAGTAAAGTGATATATCAATTTGTTGATCTGATCATTTTCTAAACAATCAGAGAAGCATTTTAATGAAATTCAAAAAACTAATTGTGATGTATAAAGCACATTAAAAAAAAATTAATCTATTTGAAATGTGCTTTACTATGTTTGATTAAGTTTAATCCTATTCATAATTGCTATAAATACATAAAAAACACTGAAACTTGTTCATAATGATTTTATTTTAATTTCATCTGGGGTGAATAAAGGGAGGTAATTAAGGTGCTCTTGTGGGTGAGAATTTCAGCTGTTTTCAAAAAGGCTTGGTATCAGTTGGAAAAGTGTTCTACAGTAGGTAACAGGTATAAGAAAAGTCAGTAACAACCTTAGAATGTATTTAGACTGGAATTCAGGGCAATTCCAATAGTTTAATGTGTGGTATCCATGGTAACTAAGAAGGAAAGTTTTTGAATTTTGGATAAATTCTGTTTTGATGATTTTTACTTAATAATGTGTGTATTTCTCATAGACTGGACATACAATCATGTGAATATTGTTATGAAATTATGTTACCATAGTTACAGCTGTAAAAAATATACTTTTTTGAACAATATTGGAATGTCATAGGATTTCTAATATCACACTAGTAGGGTGGGGGCAGTAAGCATAGGTGTTTATGATGTCATACACATGACATTTAAGAATATCTAATGTCATATCACTGTTAATTACTTTAGAGAAATGTGTCAGATGCTAATTTGAAGTTTTTGTGGGATTTCTAGCCTTCACTATGACATCACAGTGCATTGGTGAAGCCATCCATTAGCAATTGATGACATCATAGTACTGATGACATCAGCAATTACCATGACATCATATCAGACTATATATATGTAGTACCAATCTGTTTTTCAGTTATCTAAATTCACAGAAGAACAAACTACTCAATTCAGTTTCAATTGCAACTTTATTCAAGTAAATTTAAGACTGATTGAGGTTTTAATTTTTCAAACTACCTCCCTTTCTTCCTAATTTGAGAGCAGAATTGGTCAAAACACACCATGCGGGAAAATCTATATTACTCGATAGCTATTTGTGATATGCAGTAAAGTGATATATCAATTTGTTGATCTGATCATTTCCTAAACACTCCCAGAAGGATTTTAATGAAATTCAAAAAACTAATTGTGATGTATAAAGCACATTAAAAAAAATTAATCTATTTGAAATGTGCTTTACTATGTTTGATTAAGTTTAATCCTATTCATAATTGCTATAAATACATAAAAAACACTGAAACTTGTTCATAATGATTTTATTTTAATTTCATAAGGGGTGAATAAAGGGAGGTAATTAAGGTGCTCTTGTGGGTGAGAATTTCAGCTGTTTTCAAAAAGGCTTGGTATCAGTTGGAAAGCTGTTCTACAGTAGGTAACAGGTATAAGAAAAGTCAGTAACAACCTTAGAATGTATTTAGACTGGATTTCAGGGCAATTCCAAAAGTTTAATGTGTGGTATCCATGGTAACTAAGAAGGAAAGTAGGAGTTTTTGAATTTTGGATAAATTCTGTTTTGATGATTTTTACTTAATAATGTGTGTATTTCTCATAGACTGGACATACAATCATGTTGATATTGTTATGAAATTATGTTACCATAGTTACAGCTGTAAAAAATATAAATTTTCGAACAATATTGGAATGTCATAGGATTTCTAATATCACACTAGAAGGGTGGGGGCAGTAAGCATAGGTGTTAATGATGTCATACACATGACATTTAAGAATATCTAATGTCATATCACTGTTAATTACTTTAGAGAAATGTGTCAGATCCTAATTTGAAGTTTTTGTGGGATTTCTAGCCTTCACTATGACATCACAGTGCATTGGTGAAGCCATCATTAGCAATTGATGACATCATAGTACTGATGACATCAGCCATTACCATGACATCATATCAGACTATATATATGTAGTACTAATCTGTTTTTCAGTTATCTAAATTCACAGAAGAACAAACTACTCAATTCAGTTTCAATTGCAACTTTATTCAAGTAAATTTAAGACTGATTGAGGTTTTAATTTTTCAAACTACCTCCCTTTCTTCCTAATTTGAGAGCAGAATTGGTCAAAACACACCATGCGGGAAAATCTATATTACTCGATAGCTATTTGTGATATGCAGTAAAGTGATATATGAATTTGTTGATCTGATCATTTCCTAAACACTCCCAGAAGGATTTTAATGAAATTCAAAAAACTAATTGTGATGTATCAAGCACAAAATCTATTTAAAATGTGCTTTACTATGTTTGTTTCAGTTTAATCCTGTTCATAATTGCTATAAATACATAAAAAACACTGAAACTTGTTCATAATGATTTTATTTTAATTTCATAAGGGGTGAATAAAGGGAGGTAATTAAGGTGCTCTTGTGGGTGAGAATTTCAGCTGTTTTCAAAAAGGCTTGGTATCAGTTGGAAAGCTGTTCTACAGTAGGTAACAGGTATAAGAAAAGTCAGTAACAACCTTAGAATGTATTTAGACTGGATTTCAGGGCAATTCCAAAAGTTTAATGTGTGGTATCCATGGTAACTAAGAAGGAAAGTAGGAGTTTTTGAATTTTGGATAAATTCTGTTTTCATGATTTTTACTCAATAATGCAGTAAGCATAGGTGTTTATGATGTCATACACATGACATTTAGAATATCTAATGTCATATCACTGTTAATTACTTTAGAGAAATGTGTCAGATGCTAATTTAAAGTTTTTGTGCTTTACTATTAATAATTGCAGATGATTTAATTTCGCTCTATTTGCAACTGTTTAATCAATTGATAATCTATAAATATCAATGAAATCTATAAAATCCATGAATGAAAACTTGGAACATATGAATATATTTTGATGAAACCTGTGTCTGCAACCTTGTTATTATTGAATTATTACTGGTGGACATTGTTGAAATTGGTCACATGACTGTTTAGGTCCGGAGGCCTCTTTTTAAAGAGAAAACGTTGATCAGTTGCGTTTTTTTTTTTTTTTTTTTGAAACTAAATCAGCTTCAGCACATGAAAGATGAGGAAAAAATTTTGCAGCCCTGTTTCTGACAAATTGGAATGATGGCACCAACTGAATGAAAGTGGAATTTTATTTGAAATGTGATACACAATGTGACATTGACTTAGGAGAATATGGGTGAATGCCATGACCCTGAATATGGGTGAATTCCATAACCCTAAGGTCTTGCATTTCTCTGGAGAGGTAAAATTAAGTATTAGATTTTTTTTTCAACATTTTATAAAATTTTGATTTCAACACCAATCAAAAATATTTTACAGATGGATCCTTGAATGAGCTGACATAGTGTGGATGTACTAGACCTCACATGGCTGCAATGGTTGGATTGGAGGATTGCCGACAGGTGGCCATCTTGGATTTTGGAAGTAAAAGTTTGTTACCGCTATTTCTGAGAAAGTACTGGATGGATCTTCCTCAAATTTCATATGCAGTTTCCCCTTGGTCCCTAGTTGTGCATTGTACCTTTTTTGGACTGATTCGAATTCAAGATGCCAGACAGGTGGCCATCTTGGATTTTGAATGTAAAAGTTTGTTACTGCTATTTCTTGGAAAGTACTGGATGGATCTTTCTCAAATTTCATATGCAGGTTCCCCTTGGTCCCTAGTTGTGCATTGTACCTTTTTTGGACTGATTCGAATTCAAGATGGCAGACAGGCAGCCATCTTGGATTTTGGAAGTAAAAGTTTGTTACTGCTATTTCTTGGAAAGTACTGGATGGATCTTTCTCAAATTTCATATGCAGGTTCCCCTTGGTCCCTAGTTGTGCATTGTACCTTTTTTGGACTGATTCGAATTCAAGATGGCAGACAGGCAGCCATCTTGGATTTTGGAAGTAAAAGTTTGTTACTGCTATTTCTTGGAAAGTACTGGATGGATCTTTCTCAAATTTCATATGCAGTTTCCCCTTGGTCCCTAGTTGTGCATTGTACCTTTTTTGGACTGATTCGAATTCAAGATGGCAGACAGGCAGCCATCTTGGAATTTTGAATGTAAAAGTTTGTTACTGCTATTTCTTGGAAAGTACTGGATGGATCTTTCTCAGATTTCATATGCAGGTTCCCCTTGGTCCCTAGTTGTGCATTGTACCTTTTTTGAACTGATTCGAATTCAAGATGGCAGACAGGCAGCCATCTTGGATTTTGAATGTAAAAGTTTGTTACTGCTATTTCTTGGAAAGTACTGGATGGATCTTTCTTAAATTTCATATGCAGGTTCCCCTTGGTCCCTAGTTGTGCATTGTACCTTTTTTGGACTGATTCGAATTCAAGATGGCAGACAGGTGGCCATCTTGGATTTTGAATGTTAAAGTTTGTTACTGCTATTTCTTGGAAAGTACTGGATGGATTTTTCTCAAATTTCATATGAATGTTCCCTTTGGTTCCAAGTTGTGCATTATACCAAATTTCATATGAATGTTCCCTTTGGTTCCAAGTTGTGCATTATACCTTTTTGAACTGATCCGAAATCAAGATGGCTGACAGGCAGCCATCTTGGATTTTGAGAGTAAAATCTTGTTACTGCAATATCTGAGGAAGTACAGGCAGCCATCTTGGATGTCGACAGTAATACAGCACAAGCATATTGTCCATTATCCACCTGTAACTGACTGCTATCAAATGATATTTGCTAATAGGTGCTTAATAAAAATATCTTGTGCCATCATTGAGTACATTCAATGAAGACCAGTTCATGAACATTTACAACACCTGTAACAAACAAAAAAAAAATAAACAAATCTTCAAGAACTGAAAACAGATCCTCAAATGGTGGGCGCCAAGATCCCTCTGGGATCTCTTGTTTTAGATTTTTTATCGAAACAATCACCATGGTGGTGGAGCATCACCAATTTCACCTAAACTGGTGGGTATTCAATGTTTTTGTTGATAATTTAAAATATTAAATCCTTTCAGAATAATATTTTACAGCTTACAGTGGAGCAAACCAGAAGGCAAGGAAAAGAGACAGAATTGTATCTGTGGTGAGAACAGCAACGCAAAAGTAGAGCAGTTGCGTTAGGACAGCAAGGATCATTGACGCGGTGGAATCTTCCTGAACGCAAGATTACATGAACAGACTTGTGGAAAATGGAACCTCACAGGATATCCTTCATGCTCAAGTCTGTGTATGACACACTGCCATCTCCAAGCAACTTGTGTAGGTGGGGCCTTCTGGAAGATCCAGCTTATTCATTGTGCGGTGGAAGAGGTACACTTGCATATATCCTATCAGGCTGTGGAGTAGCCCTCCAGCAGGGACGGTACAGATGGCGTCATGACCAGGTTCTAGCTGCTATAGCAGATATTCTGGAAAAGGACCGGCGTCAGAAGAGGTCACTGATAGAACCTCATAAAACAACCCACATACAGTTTGTGAGAGCTGGAGAGAAGGGACCACCAACTGCTACTGCATATCGTGTGAATGTACTCAGCCAAGCACCATCATGGGAAATGAGAGTAGACCTCAACAAGCGTTTCGTCTTTCCTGATATAGTGCATACCACTCTGAGACCAGACATTGTGATATGGTCACAACAGCGCCTGAAGGTCACCTTAGTGGAGCTCCATGGGAAGAAGGGTGTGATGAGACATATGAGAAAAAAGCTGGCAAATACCAAGAGCTAGTAGAGCAGTGCAGACAAAAGGGATGGAACACATGGCTGTTTCCAGTAGAGGTCGGTGCCAGAGGATTCCCTGCACAGTCAGTATGGAAGATGTTCCAGAAAGTGGGACTGATAGGAGCAAAGAGGAAAGCAGCTATTAAGACCTTGGCTGAAAGGGCTGAGAGAGCATCATGCTGGCTATGGTGCAGACGAGATGAGCCAAACTGGAGCCCAGACAACAGCAAGCACTGATTGATCACCACTGCTGACCCGCCAACCAGAGGACGTCGTGGAATAAGGGTAGAAACAACCGATGATGGATGGAATCCACCTGACGATGCTAACAACAGGCTCCAGAGTTCCATGTCATCAGTGCCTAACCGAAACAGCGGTTGGGTTACCATTAGCAGAGAAATCTAAGTTCACATTCCATGGTGGTGGAGCATCACCAATTTCACCAAAACTGGTGGGTATTCAGTGTTTTTGTTGATAATCTTAAATATTAAATCCTCTCAGAATAATATTTTACAGCTTAATCCTGGGATTAGCTGACCTCGAATGGCTGTACTGGAGCTGTTGTTGCTGATAACCTCGCATGGCTGCCCTGGATTGGAGGATCGTGGCTGTAGGTTGCAGTGAGGTACATTTGTACCGAGTTTAGGTATGTTTTGATAAATTGAATAATTGGGGGCCTGATAAAGTTGTTCAATTTTATCGCGATAAATGTCAGATAGTTGAAACCTTGGAGAGATCTACCAGCAGGAAGCTGCGATCATGGCTGGGAGTACCACCTAGTTTCACGGCGGTTGGCCTGTACAGCAAGACATCTCAGTTGCAGTTATCATTGTCCTCCGTGGTGGAAGAATTCAAGGTGGCCAAGTGTAGATTGGTTATGACCCTGAAGGACTCCAAAGACATCAAGATACAGAAAGCTGGAGTGGTCACAAGGACAGGCCGGAAATGGTCAGCTGGTGCTGAGAGCACGCTGGAGTTACAAGACATCATGGAAACATCTGTGTTGACGGCGTTCGGTTATCGACGGTTTTACCCCCATCTTTGGTAAGACGTTATTATCAATTAATCAAATATATTCACACTTGTCAGACTTATATATTTGCAGGTCCGGCGGAAGGGAGAGGCCGACCTCCCTGGGAGCCAGCTGGTCGGTCAGGTACTTTTTTACCAAAATAAAGGTACGTAGGTTCTCTGTTCTACACCTGTTGTAGGAATGAAGTCTATATCGTGTCGGATTGAAGTTCTTACAAGGCTACATTCAGACCCTACTGGGAACTCTAGCAATTGGAGGACTGGACGAAGTTGGTTTTTTGATCAGGTCCGCTCAAACTGTGTACTTCTCCGACATCGCAAGTTCCTTCGGCAGGTAAATGTCCGTGAGTCGTATACAGATATTTCTCCGAACATGTGGGAATTTCAGTTGGCACGCATTCAGTGCAGAACTCGTTATTCCATACACACTCATGGGGTGAGAATGTTTTTGTATGTGGCTTAGCAGGGTTTTCTTGCTTTGAGGGGTTGTGAAACAGGAGTCGAATACGGTGCGACTCGGCTGATAGATCGACCGAGTTCATAATTCGATTGTGACGAGAGAAGGTATGGTGTTTGTTTGCGCCGAATTTGAGCTTTTTTCTGTACATGGTGTTTTCTTCCCCTGCGAACAGTGTTAAAGTTGATACAAGCAGCGGAGCTTTGTTTTCAACAGTACGCGGCCTGCAAATCACGGGCAATCGATTTTTCGTCCATGGTGGAGTTCGGTTATCGACGGTTTTACCCCCATCTTTGGTAAGACGTTGTTATTATCAATTAATCAAATATATTCACACTTGTCAGACTTATATATTTGCAGGTCCGGCGGAAGGGAGAGGCCGACCTCCCTGGGAGCCAGCTGGTCGGTCAGGTACTTTTTTACCAAAAAAAAGGTACGTAGGTTCTCTGTTCTACACCTGTTGTAGGAATGAAGTCTATATCGTGTCGGATTGAAGTTCTTACAAGGCTACATTCAGATCCTACTGGGAACTCTAGCAATTGGAGGACTGGACGAAGTTGGTTTTTTGATCAGGTCCGCTCAAACTGTGTACTTCTCCGACATCGCAAGTTCCTTCGGCAGGTAAATGTCCGTGAGTCGTATACAGATATTTCTCCGAACATGTGGGAATTTCAGTTGGCACGCATTCAGTGCAGAACTCGTTATTCCATACACACTCATGGGGTGAGAATGTTTTTGTATGTGGCTTAGCAGGGTTTTCTTGCTTTGAGGGGTTGTGAAACAGGAGTCGAATACGGTGCGACTCGGCTGATAGATCGACCGAGTTCATAATTCGATTGTGACGAGAGAAGGTATGGTGTTTGTTTGCGCCGAATTTGAGCTTTTTTCTGTACATGGTGTTTTCTTCCCCTGCGAACAGTGTTAAAGTTGATACAAGCAGCGGAGCTTTGTTTTCAACAGTACGCGGCCTGCAAATCACGGGCAATCGATTTTTCGTCCATGGTGGAGTTCGGTTATCGACGGTTTTACCCCCATCTTTGGTAAGACGTTGTTATTATCAATTAATCAAATATATTCACACTTGTCAGACTTATATATTTGCAGGTCCGGCGGAAGGGAGAGGCCGACCTCCCTGGGAGCCAGCTGGTCGGTCAGGTACTTTTTTACCAAAAAAAAGGTACGTAGGTTCTCTGTTCTAAACCTGTTGTAGGAATGAAGTCTATATCGTGTCGGATTGAAGTTCTTACAAGGCTACATTCAGATCCTACTGGGAACTCTAGCAATTGGAGGACTGGACGAAGTTGGTTTTTTGATCAGGTCCGCTCAAACTGTGTACTTCTCCGACATCGCAAGTTCCTTCGGCAGGTAAATGTCCGTGAGTCGTATACAGATATTTCTCCGAACATGTGGGAATTTCAGTTGGCACGCATTCAGTGCAGAACTCGTTATTCCATACACACTCATGGGGTGAGAATGTTTTTGTATGTGGCTTAGCAGGGTTTTCTTGCTTTGAGGGGTTGTGAAACAGGAGTCGAATACGGTGCGACTCGGCTGATAGATCGACCGAGTTCATAATTCGATTGTGACGAGAGAAGGTATGGTGTTTGTTTGCGCCGAATTTGAGCTTTTTTCTGTACATGGTGTTTTCTTCCCCTGCGAACAGTGTTAAAGTTGATACAAGCAGCGGAGCTTTGTTTTCAACAGTACGCGGCCTGCAAATCACGGGCAATCGATTTTTCGTCCATGGTGGAGTTCGGTTATCGACGGTTTTACCCCCATCTTTGGTAAGACGTTGTTATTATCAATTAATCAAATATATTCACACTTGTCAGACTTATATATTTGCAGGTCCGGCGGAAGGGAGAGGCCGACCTCCCTGGGAGCCAGCTGGTCGGTCAGGTACTTTTTTACCAAAAAAAAGGTACGTAGGTTCTCTGTTCTAAACCTGTTGTAGGAATGAAGTCTATATCGTGTCGGATTGAAGTTCTTACAAGGCTACATTCAGATCCTACTGGGAACTCTAGCAATTGGAGGACTGGACGAAGTTGGTTTTTTGATCAGGTCCGCTCAAACTGTGTACTTCTCCGACATCGCAAGTTCCTTCGGCAGGTAAATGTCCGTGAGTCGTATACAGATATTTCTCCGAACATGTGGGAATTTCAGTTGGCACGCATTCAGTGCAGAACTCGTTATTCCATACACACTCATGGGGTGAGAATGTTTTTGTATGTGGCTTAGCAGGGTTTTCTTGCTTTGAGGGGTTGTGAAACAGGAGTCGAATACGGTGCGACTCGGCTGATAGATCGACCGAGTTCATAATTCGATTGTGACGAGAGAAGGTATGGTGTTTGTTTGCGCCGAATTTGAGCTTTTTTCTGTACATGGTGTTTTCTTCCCCTGCGAACAGTGTTAAAGTTGATACAAGCAGCGGAGCTTTGTTTTCAACAGTACGCGGCCTGCAAATCACGGGCAATCGATTTTTCGTCCATGGTGGAGTTCGGTTATCGACGGTTTTACCCCCATCTTTGGTAAGACGTTGTTATTATCAATTAATCAAATATATTCACACTTGTCAGACTTATATATTTGCAGGTCCGGCGGAAGGGAGAGGCCGACCTCCCTGGGAGCCAGCTGGTCGGTCAGGTACTTTTTTACCAAAAAAAAGGTACGTAGGTTCTCTGTTCTAAACCTGTTGTAGGAATGAAGTCTATATCGTGTCGGATTGAAGTTCTTACAAGGCTACATTCAGATCCTACTGGGAACTCTAGCAATTGGAGGACTGGACGAAGTTGGTTTTTTGATCAGGTCCGCTCAAACTGTGTACTTCTCCGACATCGCAAGTTCCTTCGGCAGGTAAATGTCCGTGAGTCGTATACAGATATTTCTCCGAACATGTGGGAATTTCAGTTGGCACGCATTCAGTGCAGAACTCGTTATTCCATACACACTCATGGGGTGAGAATGTTTTTGTATGTGGCTTAGCAGGGTTTTCTTGCTTTGAGGGGTTGTGAAACAGGAGTCGAATACGGTGCGACTCGGCTGATAGATCGACCGAGTTCATAATTCGATTGTGACGAGAGAAGGTATGGTGTTTGTTTGCGCCGAATTTGAGCTTTTTTCTGTACATGGTGTTTTCTTCCCCTGCGAACAGTGTTAAAGTTGATACAAGCAGCGGAGCTTTGTTTTCAACAGTACGCGGCCTGCAAATCACGGGCAATCGATTTTTCGTCCATGGTGGAGTTCGGTTATCGACGGTTTTACCCCCATCTTTGGTAAGACGTTGTTATTATCAATTAATCAAATATATTCACACTTGTCAGACTTATATATTTGCAGGTCCGGCGGAAGGGAGAGGCCGACCTCCCTGGGAGCCAGCTGGTCGGTCAGGTACTTTTTTACCAAAAAAAGGTACGTAGGTTCTCTGTTCTAAACCTGTTGTAGGAATGAAGTCTATATCGTGTCGGATTGAAGTTCTTACAAGGCTACATTCAGATCCTACTGGGAACTCTAGCAATTGGAGGACTGGACGAAGTTGGTTTTTTGATCAGGTCCGCTCAAACTGTGTACTTCTCCGACATCGCAAGTTCCTTCGGCAGGTAAATGTCCGTGAGTCGTATACAGATATTTCTCCGAACATGTGGGAATTTCAGTTGGCACGCATTCAGTGCAGAACTCGTTATTCCATACACACTCATGGGGTGAGAATGTTTTTGTATGTGGCTTAGCAGGGTTTTCTTGCTTTGAGGGGTTGTGAAACAGGAGTCGAATACGGTGCGACTCGGCTGATAGATCGACCGAGTTCATAATTCGATTGTGACGAGAGAAGGTATGGTGTTTGTTTGCGCCGAATTTGAGCTTTTTTCTGTACATGGTGTTTTCTTCCCCTGCGAACAGTGTTAAAGTTGATACAAGCAGCGGAGCTTTGTTTTCAACAGTACGCGGCCTGCAAATCACGGGCAATCGATTTTTCGTCCATGGTGGAGTTCGGTTATCGACGGTTTTACCCCCATCTTTGGTAAGACGTTGTTATTATCAATTAATCAAATATATTCACACTTGTCAGACTTATATATTTGCAGGTCCGGCGGAAGGGAGAGGCCGACCTCCCTGGGAGCCAGCTGGTCGGTCAGGTACTTTTTTACCAAAATAAAGGTACGTAGGTTCTCTGTTCTACACCTGTTGTAGGAATGAAGTCTATATCGTGTCGGATTGAAGTTCTTACAAGGCTACATTCAGACCCTACTTGGAACTCTAGCAATTGGAGGACTGAACGAAGTTGGTTTTTTGATCAGGTCCGCTCAAACTGTGTACTTCTCCGACATCGCAAGTTCCTTCGGCAGGTAAATGTCCGTGAGTCGTATACAGATATTTCTCCGAACATGTGGGAATTTCAGTTGGCACGCATTCAGTGCAGAACTCGTTATTCCATACACACTCATGGGGTGAGAATGTTTTTGTATGTGGCTTAGCAGGGTTTTCTTGCTTTGAGGGGTTGTGAAACAGGAGTCGAATACGGTGCGACTCGGCTGATAGATCGACCGAGTTCATAATTCGATTGTGACGAGAGAAGGTATGGTGTTTGTTTGCGCCGAATTTGAGCTTTTTTCTGTACATGGTGTTTTCTTCCCCTGCGAACAGTGTTAAAGTTGATACAAGCAGCGGAGCTTTGTTTTCAACAGTACGCGGCCTGCAAATCACGGGCAATCGATTTTTCGTCCATGGTGGAGTTCGGTTATCGACGGTTTTACCCCCATCTTTGGTAAGACGTTGTTATTATCAATTAATCAAATATATTCACACTTGTCAGACTTATATATTTGCAGGTCCGGCGGCAGTGCAGCGGCTCCCCCAGGCAGCAGAGAGGGCATCCTGTTGGGGTTTGGATGAAGAGGGACGAGAGTAGCTGGAGACCCACCACCGACGCGCAGCGACTGATCACCACTGTGGACCCCCATCCTGAGTACCGAGTAAGGGGTCGAAACACGCGATGAAGGATGGCCTCGTCCGAGGACGTCGGCGACGTAGCAGCAATTCCATCTAGCTGTTTGTATGTACCAGTGCTGAGGTAAAGATAACGAACAAACCAGTTCATGAGACAATGATAAATGGTAACTCTTTCATACACCATGTAAGATTTGAAAAAGATCCAGGACATCAAGAACCTGTAACTGACCACCTTAGGCCTGAGGATCTCAACTGAAGAAAAGATTGTGAATATGACGATGACATACCCCTTGTATAGACTACTGACATTAACACCTGTGGTGTAATTTGATGTAACACATGTTGCAGAAATGTTTGAATTAATGTGATTGTAATTATTGTAGGTGAAATAAAATGTCCGGTGGAAGGACAGAAATCTCAAATCCCGTGTCGGCGAGTCACACTTGGCACGTTAAATAGAATAGGCTAGTTAGGTATATGATAGTTGTAGTGGTAGGTTAGGAATTCTGTGACACTCCAAATCATTTTTTAGAATTTTGTTTCTCCCTTTCTTAAAGATAAATTGTTTTGGGCTGCAATCTTTGTAATAAAACAATCGGTTATATCATTTCTGTGAGAAATTGTAAAGCATGTAATCATTTTTACTAAAATTAAGTAATGGCAGTTTGCCTATAATTTTGCCTCTCCTAATAAAAAGATCTTCTGTATTTGTTTGGGTTTGCATGAAACTGAAATGATATGCATGTTTGCTACTAAAAAAGCATGCCATGTAGTAAAAATTTCGAAATTAATAAATCAAAAATAGTACCCGATATCTTTTGTATTCGTCATTGCATAAGATGTGAAATAGATTGAATTCAACTTGCTCAATGCCACAATGTCAAAGGTCAAATAATGGCAAATGTTTTATCTCTTTAAAACTTTATAATACTTACAATGCTATAGATAATTACAGAATTATTTTGGCAGCAAATGTGATAAAAACTCCACTCGCATCAAGTAAGGCATATGCTGCACTGTAATCGGGTTTCTGTAAAAGAAAAATTAGGAACCCAATTTACAAATGCAAAAAAAAAAAAAAAAAAAAAGTTCTGAAATATTTGTTAAATTCATATTTAGATTAAAATAGAATATCATTTATTTTAGAATAGATTAGATGAATAAAACTTTCATTTTTTTAATATTGCTTTTTTTTGCTAGCTTAAAGTAGTGGTCCTTTAATGAGGAGGCCTCCACGTGGCAAGGACTGGAAACAGCTTACACTCATTATTGTTAGTAGGCTGGCTGACATCCTCATGCAATATGTTGAATTTTAGGAACAATTATGAATCATCCTTTTTATTTGTTTCAAAATTTTTGAATGATGCATAAGAATAACAAGACATGACACACATACCAACATTCACACATCATCATCCTCAATCAATCTAACATCATCATCATCATCATCATCAATCAATAAATCCATTATCCTCAATCAATCCACCACCACCACCACCACCATCATCATCATCATCATCATCATCATCATCATCATCATCCTCAATCAATCCATCATCATCCTCAATCAATCCATCATCATCATCCTCCTCAATCATCATCATCATCATCATCATCATCATCATCATCATTATCATCATCCTTAATCAATCCATCATCATCCTCAATTTCAGCTGTACATGAGGCCGACCTCGGTGGAAGCTAGCTGGTCGGTCAGGTACATTTTTACCAAAATAGAGGTACGTTGGTTCTTCAAATAATTTGTCCAGGGTATATCTCACAAAAAGTAAAAAGAAATCTTTCATAAAACTTGATGTGCAGTTACACCACAAGACGAAAATGTCACTGTGACCTTGACCTCGAAGATAAAGAATATTGTGTTTTTGCCAAAGGATTCCTAAACTGTAAAGAATATCTTCACATCAAACTTTGTGTAGTTGCCTCATCTGACGATGTGCAGTGCTTTAGAAAAGTTCACTATAAACCTTGACTTTGAGCTCAAAGGTCAAATGATATATATTTTTGTTGGAAAGGGAGACATAATCACCAAAACATTTCTAGTTCTTGTCTTGATAATGAGCACTGAGTTTAAAAGACTGAAGTACTAGAATAATAGAGAAAAAACAGTTCATCTCTGAACTTCTAGATTTAACATTACCAACCAACGGTATTACAATCTATTTGCAGGTACCAGAGAAATTTCAACAAAGTTTGGCAGGTGGGCTGTACATGCCGTCATGGAAGAGAAGTCGTACACTCATGTCGAAGGACTTTAAGAATCTGTAGTGGAGCATCGTTTGGCAGATCGAGTTAGGATGAAGGGAGGACCAACTATGGCACCAAATGACACCAGACGGGTTGCGAAGACCATTGCTCCAGTACCACATCCCCCAACGTCTCAGTTCGGAAAGCATCAGAAAAGTAGACTGAAGTAAATCTTATCTTGGCCTGTTTCATAACCCGGATTTGTGATATGATATAGTGGGATGTTCCGAAGACGTTTTTGATAAAGAATGAACATTGACTTAAAAAAACAACAGAATTATGAAGTGTTCATGAACAGTTCTTGCTTCAGTATTCTAGTTACATTAATTTTGTGACTTAGTTTGGCTGATTCCTGAAGGACAAATGAATCTATATTGTGTTGTGGCATCCATCTGTCTGTGTCAGTTTTGAGATCTTTATTCATCTTCAATAACACAAAGATACTCGATTCAAGTCTTTTTGCACATAGCAAGCTGTAATGGAGTCATTTCATGTTTGTTACCACAAATAAATGACCTTCAATTGCTTTTTAGATGATTTAGGTCAAATTGTGTAAATTTCCAAGTAACATTTTGAAAATCTGAAGACCCATGATGTTTTGTCTGTGGCATACTGGGATGCTATCAAATTTGAGCCAATATATATATATATACTGTTTCAGCTTTTCCTTTTTACACTGCATTGCAGATGAGCAATTAGAAACCATATGGTAATTTTGGCTTTTTGTTTGTAAACACATTTGATGTTACTTTTTATTACATGTATTTTATACCAGATAAATCATGTGATATTAGTTCATGTTTTTGTTCTTATTTTGTAAATAATAAATTTAATCATTATCTCAATGACTGTAGACTGGTATATGGAGCAAACCCAGAATGACTGTTCCTGTAGATTTCTAGTTTCAGAATGTAAACAAGGGTGGCCAGAACAGTCAGTATCCCTAAACAAAGTGACTTAATCAGAACATGACCCTTCAAGTTCAGATGAAAATTCGGGTGATGAGAATGCCATGATCACTGACCATAAAACAGAAACTGAACCCATCACTTTAGTTGCTGAACAAAAAGAACGTCTTGTTAAAGACACCATCTGTCATTTAAGAAAAAGAAACAAGACTCACAAAAAGACACTTAAGAGTGGCACTAAAACCAGCACCATGACCACCCTCGACAAGTTTCTAAACCAAGGAACTCTGATGTCTCGTAAATCAAGACAAATGGCTGAAGAGGTGCGTACACCACCAACTCTTGACAGAAATGCTGGAGGCTGGAGGAAAAGCAAAGAAAAAACCAAAGGACGATAAAGTAAATAACAAGGTGTAAATGTAATGTAGATCAATGAAAAATAACTTTTGGGATTTGTATCCTTTTTCCCTTCCAGATCTACAAATACAGTATCCATGAGAAAATACAATCACAGTAAATATATAACAGAGAAAGTAGAAATTAAGTTAGAAATATGTTTATTTACAATGTAGAAAATTTCACTAAAACAATCCAACATGGTAATATATGTATGAATCACGAAATATATTCTATACAGAATGTATGCCATATTAACTACATAAACAGTATACATGCATTTACATTGTACATATATCAACAAAAAACAACACCATGTTAATTGTGTCATACAATGTATAATGTACAAACATAATGAAAACAACACATACAACAAAATGTTACATATGACAATCATAATCTAAATATCAAAATATTAAATGCGTCTTACAAGGTGTATATGTATAAATATATGTATAATAAAAAATACCTGTATATTACAGGATAAAATCCATAAAATTATTAATCAGTTAAAAACAGATATTTTCAAAATATTAAAAAATTCAAAATAAAATACAAATTGCACTGTATAACGCTAAAAACACAAGGTCTCGGAGAAAAACAAAAACATAGCACATTATTTATATCTATAACACATCTACAAAATTTATAGGCAAACATCCAATTCAAAGAGGCATATTATTTTTTTCCCTAATATACATACATTTTTAGGGACTTCATTTAATTGTGGTCTTAGTCCTAATATAGGACACTTTTTTTTCTTAAATTTAAAAAAAACCATTTTCATCAACTGTGTGCTATTTCAAACATTTTGGCGTAAACAGAATCAGCCTAGGTCAAATAAAACAGAAGTTATGAAGAATTGAAAAACCCCTCTCAGACTGAGATTTTAACGTTTTACATACACTATGCTGTACATATCACAGACACCAAGTGTCAGGAAAAATGAAACAGATTTTGCAATTATTAAGATATTTCAGTTCTGTAAATTGGTATATAAACTTGAATAATTCCTACATGTACCTATAGAAAATGTAGGTAGAGGAAAGGGTAGAGGGAAAGGACGAGGAAAAGGAATGACGCGTAAAAGAACACCTCCAGAAATTCAGGAAGAATCCTCATCTAGTGGGAGTCCACATCGCCCCAAGCGAGGACGAGGGAGCAACACAGGCAAAGGGAGAGGTCGAGGCCGAGGAAGACAAAAAAGACAGTCTCAGGAAGCCATAGAAACTGTTCAGTCTAGGCAGGAAAGAATGAAAGTATGTATGTCTACATACCTTGCATTTGGCAATTGATGTAAATGTTTTGGTCCTTAATTCAAATAATGTATAAGTTGTGTAGCTGTATAGTTATTATAAAGGTATGTGTATATATATATTATAATGATTAAGTTTTACATATATAGATTAATATTGTGTATTTTGAAAAATGTTTGTATTTTCATTATCAAATATGAACTTCACTTTTAATGTCTTTTAAAAAAAACTCTTTCATTACTTTTATATCTTTTAATAGACTATAGTACAACAGCTGTCTGAGGAGAATGCCAAGGAGCTTTTGACTAAAGCCGTAACATTCCACCCTGGATTGATGTTTGACATCATAGAGCCTATGGCCCCTCAGCCTGTAGGACACCATCCAACAGAGGGCTCAGCTCCACCAAAGTGGTGCACTTGCACCAGGTGTAGGGAGATGCCAACAGAAGCAGAGAGAGTTTGCTGTGGCAAATCCAGGGAAAGATGTGTATCGATCCTCCCAGTATGTATTTATATGTGGCTTCCAACAGTCTGCAATTAGATCTGATTTATCACAGATGTTCATACAGGATCTTACATGAGTTGCCATTTGATATGTTTATTTCAGAAACTTGTCTACTAATTTTCCCTAGTGAGCTGAATTGAAAAAAAATGTGACTAGCTTCATAAATCACACATGAAATAAATGTAAGATCTTTATTATCACATGATCAAATTACTTTTAGTATAATTACTTGAGCAAATATATTGCAGAAGACATACATTTACATACATGTCAAAATTGAACTCAACCTGTATTGGTATAACACTGGCCATTTCCATTGTTACTGGCCATTTCCATTGTTACGTCATAATAGAGACTTCATTTCTCTATCAAAAATGCACATCACATTAAGTTACAGTACATTAGTTACAAATAGCAAAAATATATCATGAACATATTTGTCTAATATCAAGATAATTATGTGATGAATATATACATTCTTGTATATATATATATATATAAGGGTGTGTGCGTATGTTAACATTCATGACCCTCACACCAGGAAATTTCTAAGTACATGTGTTTCTAAAAAACGTATATGTTTGAAAATAGAATACAAATATATTAGAATAGATGTATATATAATGCCATGGTTTTAGAAAATATCTGTATCAATTTGTTTTTCAAATCAGTGTTTATGTGCTATTGGAGCATGTGGGGCTTTGAATATACAAAGGTAATTCAATTTGTGAAGGCTCACATACCTAAATTGTCCTTCTTAATACTTCAGGATTTCAATGTACTGGTTTTGGATGAGGCAGTGCTTGCTCTAGCAAGGTTGTACAGAAATGATGTCCTTGTCCTAAATGAAGAAGTTGACTTGATGAAGGCAAATAGGCACCAAGGATATAGACAGTTTATTCTTTGGCAGCATGGGTGGCTTGGCACTGGGAATCGCAGGGTGATTCCAGGCTGCTGTGTTTGGAGAATCCGTGACGGATATCCGGATCCCTTTGGCCAGTACAAAGGATTTGTCCCTGGACGACTTGCCTGATAAATGTTTGTTTTGACTTATGGTGCTAGATAATGTGTGATGGTGTAACTGATGGTGCTAGATATTGTGTAATGTGTGGTGATGTGACTGGTGATGCAAGCTATGTAATGTGTGTTGGTGTGACTGTTGGTACAACCTACTGTGTACAATGTGTTGGTGTGACTGATGGTGCTAGCTACCGTGTAATGTGTTGATGTGACTGATGGTGCAAGCTACCATGTAATGTGTGACTGATGGTGTTACATATCGTAAAATGAGTGTTGGTGTGACTGATGGTGCTAGCTACCATGTAATGTGTTGGTGTGACTGATGGTGCTAGCTATGTAATGTGTGTTGGTGTGACTGGTGGTACAACCTACTGTGTACAATGTGTTGGTGTGACTGATGGTGCTAGCTACCGTGTAATGTGTTGGTGTGACTGATGGTGCAAGCTTGTAAAATGAGTGTTGTGTGACTGATGTGTGCTACCGTGTATGTGTTGGTGTGACTGATGGTGCAAGCTATGTAAATGATGTGTTGGTGTGACTGATGGTGCTAGCTACCGTGTAATGTGTTGGTGTGACTGATGGTGCTACTACCGTGTAATGTGTTGTGTGGTGCAAGCTACCATGTAATGTGTGACTGATGGTGCTACATATTGTGTAATGTGTTGGTGTGACTGATGGTGCTAGCTACCATGTAATGTGTAATGTGTTGGTGTGACTGATGGTGCTAGCTAATGTGTAATGTGTGTGTGTGTGAGCTATGTATGTGTGATGTGTGTTGGTGTGACTGATGGTGCGAGCTACTGTGTTATGTGTTGGTGTGACTGATGGTGCTAGCTATGTAATGTGTGTTAGTGTGACAATGTGTTGGTGTGACTGATGGTGCTAGCTACCGTGTAATGTGTTGGTGTGACTGATGGTGCAAGCTACCATGTAATGTGTGACTGATGGTGCTACATATTGTAAAATGAGTGTTGGTGTGACTGATGGTGCTAGCTACCGTGTAATGTGTTGGTGTGACTGATGGTGCTAGCTACTGTGTAATGTGTGGCCGATGGTGCTAGCTACCGTGTAATATGTGATGGTGTGACTGATGGTGCTAGATACTGTACAATGTGTGTTGATGTGACTGATGGTGTTAGCTGAAGTGGAATTACTGTAATATGCAACGAGACATACGATACCTAGTATATTAAAGAATGGACTTCCTGATTTTTTCTTCTGTTATTACTTTTTTCACTTATTACAATTTTAATAAATGTTTTCGTGTCCTATAACACCCAGGTCATTTCAGGATATGCCATATTTGGATGGCGTAGAAAAGGTGGAGAAAAATCACCATATGATGAGCACATGGCACCTGCCCAACGAGTCTCAAACTTGTCGACTCAAGAGGATGAGGATGTTACTTTGACCTCTAGCCCCGGCATCTGTCATGCTCCAAATCAAAATGGCTCTATGGACTGTGACATGCATATAGTGAATAAGTACTGGTAGTGTTTTGATGTAACAGCAGACTTCCCTGTCGATTTCATGTTACTAGCATGGTATAACAGTCAAAAGTAAAAAATACTTGTGGTGCCATTATATGATTATTGTAACATAAAATTCAAATGCTTCAGTGATTTTATAGTGTTTCTTCAAGAGAAATATATCTGATGATTTTTTTAGCTTTCTAGCTCTGCTCTAGACCAGAATATGTCAACTTATAGAGAACTGCATATAATGACCAAACAATCATTGTAGAAGTTTCCATGGTACAGTTTCCAAGCCAAAACACAATATCCTGGTAAGAGTGATTCAAAGAAATATTTCAAACTGGAAAGGGTAACTTGCAAAATTTATTAATCATCTCCAGGCATATACAATTTGGTAAAGCATACTTTATTTTCATTCACAACCCCAATATTGTACATATTTCAAGAGACCATTTATGATCACTTACTTTCGTACACCGTTAATTTTCATAAGATACAGTATCAAACGTGCATTACACATAGTAACTGACAGGCTCTACACACACACACACTCCCAAAATTATAATACATGCCCCAGAACACGCACACACTCCAACATCATACAACATGAGGCTTTACCCCACACATAAACATTCCCACATTATGCTGCAATCACCACAAATACAAAACCAACATTATACAACTGATCCTACACATACACATACCAAAAATGATTGTGAAGGGCCATCACCAGGATGCCTGATTCATACCCCTTGCACCCCCCCCCCCCCCCCCCACCACCACCCATCATAACTCTCTTGAAAGGGGGTATTTTGTAAAGATTACTTCGGGGGGCACAAGTCCTTGTTACACTGATCAATAACACAAAATTTCAGAAAGATAATTTTCACTTTTCAGTCTCTTTTTTCCGTGTCATTTGTTGAGACACAAGCTCCTTTGTTGCCTTTGGACTTACTGGAGCAAGATGTGCAGACAATCTTCGAGGGTCATCTGCTGCCATAGCCTTTGGACGGTGCATTCCCATCTTGTCTTCTAAGCGTGCAGAAAGCATCCTTCTCAGAAGGTCCCTCACGTGCTGATAGTTTTTGTTTACCTTGCATGGGTATACAGACCACCTTCCACTTCTCTTATTGAAAGTTCTGTGATACCTATAAAAAAATGTTGTTTATAACTGGGTGTGTCACATAAGTCCTAATAAAAGTTTGAGAACAATGACCTGATGTTGACTCTACAATATCTCTAATTATCAATAATTCAACAGCTCATATAGCTAAGGTTGACAGTCAGTTAAAAAGGTACAAAATATGAAATGGACCTCCTCAATCTGAATATTTGATATAGAGACAAAATTTTCAATTGATCTTTCGATCAAATGGTCATGACCTTGTGCCCTAAACTTTTAATGATAACTTATTATTTTTTTATGTATATAAAAATTTAACTAGAAAATGATCTGATAGACAAGAAAACAAAGAGTGATCACCTACAGGGCTCTTGTATCTGATACTGGACCCTAATTTACATCTTACCGGTATATAAATTGGAAAATGAATGGCTAAATTTTAGATAAAGACTTACACAACTTCTCCTTTCTTGTTCATCAGTAATGGCCTATCTATATGACAATTATTGTCCAAGGCTTCATCAGTAATGGCCTATCTATATGACAATTATTGTCCAAGGCAGCCAGCTGGTTTCTTGTTCTGTATGCTGGAGGACTATATTCAAAACGCTTTGCACAATACATCAAAATAAGATTGTTGAATACTTCAATCTCTGCTGTCATTCTGTAGATAAATATGAAAACAGGATCTTGTATACACTTTTAGTATGGTCATGAATTATCAAGGCTTCCACAGTTAACTAGACAGTGTCTTATTGTATATAAAATTGTAACTTCGTAACTTCTATAACCATATTATGATGTGAGCTAAAACCTTTATTATTCAGTCCGTCTGTTCTGAAGATCAGAATCATTCCACTAATCTACCACAATTTTTCAAATAAATCAAAGCATAAATTCCTCTAGAAATAACAAATGCATACTGACATTCTGGTTTTGATAAGAAATATATAACACTTCAAATAACAAGCACCAACCATTAAATGTAAGGCATGCCAATGCTACTTGTAAGGTTAACATTTGCTACAAACCTGTGCAATTTTTGAATGGTACTCAATCAAACATTAAATTGATTACTCCCTCGGATATTTTCCATACCTGAAACAGGCTTATTTCAAACTTGTACCAGCCCCCTTGTTTAGTTCAAGTGGGCTAGAGTTAAGACTGGTTGAATCTTTCGTACCTGAAGTTTTCAATGTATCCATAACTGTTTCTCAGTCTTTTGTCTAACACTATTTCATTAATAGCTTTAGCTGCGAGAGACTCCTTTGGAAGCCAGTCTGGTCTGTTTGCATCTTTCTCTAGGTCTCCATGTGAGCACTCCGCAGGCCCTTCACCTTCTGAAAGGATCCACTCATGTTCATTGCAAGCATGGTGGCGCACTTGTCCCCAAATATTCTGAAAACATTTGTTCCTTGCTTATTAATTCACTTAATTTCTGTAATAAGATAAGTTACTATATTCAATCATCTAAATGCAAATCACACACTAGAACTCATTATACTTACGATGAACCTCATGTAACCTGTGGCTTCTCTACAAGCATACCAAAAATGATTGACAATATGTTTGGCCCATCTCAGTAAATCTTTGCATCCTTTTTTCTGTCCAGCCTAAAAAAAAATGATCAAGTTGACTTCAACTCTTTCATATCCTCCTGTCTATACATATGTATCATGAAAACACCCCACCCCACCCCCAAAACACACACACCCTCACATATATGTGATAAATTAAAATAAAAAACACTGTATATGTCAAAACTATTCATCATGAAAATGATTAAATACAAGATACTCATAAAATGGTGCCATTATCTGTTATATCAGAGTATCATATCCTTTGATCAGAATCCTACATTTTCTCTATCAGTGTTTACCTTTGTTATCCTTTTGCCCAAGTTTTTGGCTACGTGCCAAATGTCATGACTGTGTTTGATCTCAGGATAAGATGTCCCTGAAAATCAATATATAGAATGTGGAAATAAACAAGGAAAAGGTAGCATGATACAGAAACACCAATATTTTATTGAAAAGATTTTTCGAAAATTTAAATTGCCGATTTAACTTGACCTAATATACAGTTACTTTCTTCCATACTTTCTCGGGAAAGACAATGTTTACACATGAAATGATAAATCTGTCTTTTCCACGGGAAATACAGCTCACACGAGCTATGTCGTCACCATTTCATGTAGCGTAACCAGGGCACTGATTGCTGACATAATACATTTTGATGATCATTTGATGGTGAAGCCATGTATACAGTGCACAGCAACTTTCAATTTCTTTTGTTATTTCTGTACATTTAAGTAAGGGAGAAAAAAGAATCAAACATTGGTCTGTTAAGTGGACAGGGTCTCTCAACCCTTGTGTAAGAATTTGGCTGGTTAGCACTCGGCAAAGCCTCTGCTAACCATACATCAACCGTCCACCTTCCAGAGTACCAAATGTTCACATGTACCCCGGTCCTCAGACTGATGGTATATGTTCCTCTTCTGTTACTATACACTGGAATGTTCAGTTGGATAGTTATATATGATACTTACTCATCAAATATCCAATTCCCATATGTGCATCTGTCACCACCTCTTTCACACCTAAACCTTTAGCTTTTAACTCCTCAATGCTCCTTCGAAAGGCTTCCTTTTCAATTGTTGTTGATTTGCGGTCAACAACACGTTTGTCCATTGTTACTAAACTCAGCACCTTTTTGGTTTCCATTTCCATGAGGGAATAGCTACAGTACTGAGCACTATGCCCTGGACTATCCATTCTTCCGTCTCCTAGAATTACGTAGACAGATCAATCAAAGTTTGAATAAAATTTATCAGTTTATGCATTATAAAAAGAATGCAAATTACCTATGTGAGGCCAATGTCAGCTAGACATTGTTTGCTACAGAAGTATATAATGAATACATGCAGAAGTGGCATATTATATTGATTGGATAGGGAACATACTATAAATGTTCCACAAAACATGATAGATTATAGAGGTAAATGTCATAGAAGCACATTAAATAATCACAACATAAGACCCTAATTGGCTTTCACAGCCATGTTTTGAATACAAATTATGTCTGTTCTATATTTAATTGAACTGAGGAGGACATAAAAATGTTCCACTTAAATTTCATTTTTTATATAAAGTACATGTAAATCGTACCCATCAGCACTATGTCTTTTCCTGCAAAACTTTCAATC
This sequence comes from Ylistrum balloti, assembly GCF_031769215.1. Classification (NCBI taxonomy): domain Eukaryota; kingdom Metazoa; phylum Mollusca; class Bivalvia; order Pectinida; family Pectinidae; genus Ylistrum; species Ylistrum balloti. The sequence continues at coordinate 97,284 of NW_026782985.1, forward strand.
AGTTCTGTTTGGTGTTCTTTCCAAAACAAATCCACAGTAGGTCCAATGTAAAAGTTCTGTATCCTGTGGAATACAGCTGCACTTGGGAAATGAAGATTTAGCATCTTAGCCCAAAGGGCAAGCTTTCCAAAATTATTTCCGGATGTCACACACGTAGCAGATATCAGAAAGTCCCCACTATGTAATCGTCTATTCAAAATATGCTGTGAACATCAAATGTGTTCAATGTGTTTGTCAGCACAAATCTATAATTAAACAAAACCGAGTTTAATAAATTATCATTTAACCAAGCTACAGTAGTACAAAAGATAGTGCAAATATTATTTTCTTGAATATACCACCATTTTCTTATTACTGTATGTACCTATTCAGCATGAATCAATGAAATTTACAGCAAATATTACAACAGGAACTTGTGAACAATCATATATATAATCACCTCCCTCCTTTAACGCAGTACAAGAATTAAATTTGTGTAAAAGTTTAGAAATAACTTGCAAAAGAACTTACTTCTACAAAGATACCAAAATGGGACAGACAAGCACTAGTTACTGACAAAACCTACATTGAATAGTATGTGTATACTCCCATGTTGACTTACCCATTTCAAATAAATAGCTGATCCCAGGAACTCAACCTCAATTGCCAGGGTCATCCTGCAAACTGAGCACTGCTCCTTTGCAGTATGTGCTAATGCAAGAAGCTGGCTTACATACACGAAACAAACATCATCTCTTACAAGTCTATCTATATCCTCTGGACTCTTTACTCTCTTGACTCCAGGACCAACATCTTCCTCCACCACTTCAATCCCTGTCATGACATCTTCTTCATCCTTTTCCATCTCCTGACCAAACTCAGCTTCTTCAAATGCTAGCTCTTCCACATCATCAGTCAATCCTTCTGGCCTTTATGTTGTTGCAAAAACATTAAAGTGGAATTATTAAGACAAAATATCAGGACAAAATAATTGTAATAAAAATAAGTAAGTAGGTTGTATAACTGTACTTACAAGTAATCATGTATTAATGTATGATATTAAATATACTTGCCACTGTAACAAGATAGGAAAATATACTTCATTGTTCTCTATATGAAGTTGTCACTTGAAGGTTTAAGGGAAGGTGGTTGTAACAGATGGGAGGCCTTATAGAGATATTTTTTTAAATCAATAATACTAACCATTAGGACTAATGGTGTAATTATGGTACAGATGTACAACTTATGAAGGCTGAAGTATTTTGTGAATGAAGCTCATAGTAAGTATGATAAACAGCAATATGTAACTTACATAATAGAGAAGTTGAATTCTGGCTTATAATCGGGATCATTTTGTAGGTCGTCATCACCTTCTTCTTCAACCTCCGATATCTCAAGTGTCAAACTGAATGACAAAATAAAATATTACAACTTCCATTAATATACTTGTGAACAATTTCTGATTATCTATGTTCATACATGTATCTAAATATGAGTACTACATAACTATTCAAATTATCTAACAGATGAATATTTACTTACTGCAACTGAACTAACAGAATTATGGGCATTATAAATAAAATTTTCACTCTCAAGTATTTTGTAAGAGCAAAATATTAACTGAGTTACAAAATATGATATAACTCACTCAATTGGATTCACAAATGATCCAGACAAGGCCTGCTTTCTCTTTCGTTTGCCTTCATCAAAAGATGGTTCCTCTGCTGATAGCTCTTCAACTCCTGACATAGTTGTCTCTCTGAATATTGATGATGTAATATATTATACATGTGTGCATTCAAGGGTGTGTGAATGTTACAATTATCAGTTCATGCTCTACGTTGTCTAGACTGTGTGTTGTGTCAAAGAATTTTTCATCGCACTGCTAGGAGATGACGTATACAATCTATGCCTGTTGTCAAATCAAATTACACACATTTTATTAAACAATAAAATTTGATGAAATACGAACTGATAATACATACACTTCTACATATATAAGATAAAATAAAATTTGTTCCCTTAGCGGCATTGTAATAAAAGCTCTACAGAGCTTATGTTGTTTGTTGATCTACATGACGTTAAATAAAGATTATTATTTATATAGATGTCAGTTTTATCAGAGACGTATATAACACATATACGTCTCTGGTTTTATACACAAAATAATTCAGACACCACAGATGTTTACCAGTAGCACATCAATAATGAATGTTAGAAATGATAGATATGAACTATATTTTATTTGGAACAAAAAGGAAACAATCTTAATTACAACAGATAGAAAGAACCATAATTAGCCTATTGCAATACTGTATACCCTTATGCTAACTCAACTGTACATGTATGAAAAAATTAAACTACATGTAGTTGTAGTTCTTTACAATTTCATAACTTCTATATTGCTGTAGTGTATTTAATCACTTACCCCCATGATTCTGCAGCAGATATTTCAGACAGTACAGCCGTGTGCTCTTTTGGGGATCCAGGTGGTCGTAGGCCTAAACTTAATGGCGTTGGCGTCACTGCACTTGATGGTCCAGGTCTGACGTTTTCTCCATGTCTTCATCATATATGCACATACCAAAGTATACATCATATACAGTGTTTATCTAAACTATGCGATATCTGTGCAATAATCCAGACACATAAATAACCAGGTAACCCAAACAGTCAATTAAGCGATTTACTGCATCAGCCAAAAACATGTACACATTGGGGACCGTAGGCTTAAAACTTACGAGAATAGCATTGGTACACAACTTGCAAAAGATGAGATTAAATCATCATCTCATTACTGATATTAAATTTCCTGTGATCAGTGAACAAGTAAGAAAGTGTGAGCAATAAAAATCAAGAAACAGGCAATGATGTGTATATCACAATGACCAATCAAATGGTCAGCTTCAGTTTGATTTTTGTATTCTTAATACATCTGACTACTTCTGACTGACCATTGCTGACCGCTACTGACCATTACTGACCATTACCAATATGAAGGGAGACAGAAAGAGAAGGAACAATTATTTCAAGCCTGCAAATGTTCCAAAGAATAAGGGCCAGGCATTTAAAGATGAAGATCCTGAAGTACCTGTCACCAGAGAAGAGAGACCAGCTCTGACCAGAAGACTGACCACCCAGGAATTTCAGCTGATCACCAAGCCTAGTCCTGATGGCCTTTCCCTGGTAGCAACAGATACTGGACACACACCATGTCCAACACGGATACTACTGCCAGCAACTGTTACAGCTGAAGAATCCAATTCCGAGCCTGTGATAGAAGGAAACCGGATCATAGACATAGTGTTGATGGTGAAAATGTGCAACGACATCATCAGACTTCATGGCGGACAACCTAACACTACAGCATGCATGGTACCAGAGTTTGAACTGGACACCGAGCGGAAAAGGGCCCTGGGATGGAGTTGTGCTGTCCGATGTAATAAATGCCAGTACAGATCTCCACTGTATAAACTATATAGAGAGGCAGACACGGATAAGCCCGCACCAAAGCCAGCCCTTGTAAACAAGTACCTGCCTTCAGCTTTGTGTGGCCAGGCTGTCAGCACCAAAGGAGCCAGGTTACTTCTCGCACACCTGAATATTTTGGAGTCAATGCCAGCACCAATACAAACCTGCTGTCAAGAAAACAAGTATGCCGTTGTTAGCAGAACAGCACAAGCAGCATGCGAAAAGATCCAGGACCGCTCGGAAGTCGGACTACAGGAGAGGTCAGCTAGATCCCAACATCCATCTATGTAGGGGAGAACACCGGCCTCAGGACCACCTGTATTGAGAAGAGGTGACAACAAATTTATTAGAGACATGTTAACAATCAGAAAAAAAAACCCAAAATAACGTAACAACAACAGCAACAACAACAACAAAATATATGACTACCTAATGAGGGAACCTCCACGTGGTGGTAGTCGGACAATGTTGTATACATCAGTGTACAATAGCTAATACCCTCAAATCAATAAAAACTTCATTAAATTTTCAAATCTTACATGCAGTCACTGAACCCTAAATGACCATAACACACATTTGAATTTAAACAGTACTGCCTATTATTATTAATGAAATAAGGTTGTGAACTTATGTGCTCTACATTTACACAATAACTATTATGACAGAGATGGGAACAGTCCAGATCAATTGAAAATTCTAAATTTTCAGAAAAACAAATAAAAGCAAGTCTGTGTGCATGTTTCTTTTTCCAAGTGTCAGGAAAAATGAAACAGATTTTGCAATTATTAAGATATTTCAGTTCTGTAAATTGGTATATAAACTTGAACAATTCCTACATGTACCTATACAAAAAAGTTTTTCAATTTCAAATTACAACTTCATTTTTTTGTAGAATTTTAATTTTTTTTTAAATTACCAAATTTCAATATTAACTGAACATTTAATCTGCTTTAAAGCATTTTTCAGCTTTGATTTGGACATGAAATAATCAATAGATAACAGTAAAGACTTGCAGTAAACAATCACAGTGAATGACACCCATTGGACTAACTAACAGCCACATTTATACAAACACAGACTATCCATGCCAAAGGCTGGGGGGTGGGGGTGGGTGTTCTCTTTGGGCCTTTCTGTTTACTTATGGGGGGCTCTCCCTGTGTCTTAAACACCTTTGATGTTATATTATCAAACAGGCAATGATGTGTATATCACAATGACCAATCAAATGGTCAGCTTCAGTTTGATTTTTGTATTCTTAATACATCTGACTACTTCTGACTGACCACTGCTGACCACTACTGACCACTACTGACCATTACCAATATGAAGGGAGACAGAAAGAGAAGGAACGATTATTTCAAGCCTGAAAATGTTCCAAAGAATAAGGGCCAGGCATTTAAAGATGAAGATCCTGAAGTACCTGTCACCAGAGAAGAGAGACCAGCTCTGACCAGAAGACTGACCACCCAGGAATTTCAGCTGATCACCAAGCCTAGTCCTGATGGCCTTTCCCTGGTAGCAACAGATACTGGACACAGACCATGTCCAACATGGATACTACGGCCAGCAACTGTTACAGCTGAAGAATCCAACTCCGAGCCTGTGATAGAAGGAAACCGGATCATAGACGTAGTGTTGATGGTGAAAATGTGCAACGACATCATCAGACTTCATGCCGGACAACCTAACACTACAGCATGCATGGTACCAGAGTTTGAACTGGACACCGAGCGGAAAAGGGCCCTGGGATGGAGTTGTGCTGTCCGATGTAATAAATGCCAGTACAGATCTCCACTGTATAAACTATATAGAGAGGCAGACACGGATAAGCCCGGACCAAAGCCAGCCCTTGTAAACAAGTACCTGCCTTCAGCTTTGTGTGGCCAGGCTGTCAGCACCAACGGAGCCAGGTTACTTCTCGGACACCTGAATATTTTGGGAGTCAATGCCAGCACCAATACAAACCTGCTGTCAAGAAAAGAAGTATGCTGTTGTTAGCAGAACAGCACAAGCAGCATGCGAAAAGATCCAGGACTGCTCGGAAGTCTGACTACAGGAGAGGTCAGCTAGATCCCAACATCCATCTATGTAGGGGAGAACACCGGCCTCAGGACCACCTGTATTGAGAAGAGGTGACAACAAATTTATTAGAGACATGTTAACAATCAGAAAAAAAAACCCAAAATAACGTAACAACAACAACAAAATATATGACTACCTAATGAGGGAACCTCCACGTGGTGGTAGTCGGACAATGTTGTATACATCAGTGTACAATAGCTAATACCCTCAAATCAATAAAAACTTCATTAAATTTTCAAATCTTACATGCAGTCACTGAACCCTAAATGACCATAACACACATTTGAATTTAAACAGTACTGCCTATTATTATTAATGAAATAAGGTTGTGAACTTATGTGCTCTACATTTACACAATAACTATTATGACAGAGATGGGAACAGTCCAGATCAATTGAAAATTCTAAATTTTCAGAAAAACAAATAAAAGCAAGTCTGTGTGCATGTTTCTTTTTCCAAGTGTCAGGAAAAATGAAACAGATTTTGCAATTATTAAGATATTTCAGTTCTGTAAATTGGTATATAAACTAAAAAGTTTTTCAATTTCAAGTTACAACTTCATTTTTTTGTAGAATTTTAACTTTTTTTTAAAATTACCAAATTTCAATATTAACTGAACATTTAATCTGCTTTAAAGCATTTTTCAGCTTTGATTTGGACATGAAATAATCAATAGATAACAGTAAAGACTTGCAGTAAACAATCACAGTGAATGACACCCATTGGACTAACTAACAGCCACATTTATACAAACACAGACTATCCATGCCAAAGGTAGGGGGTTGGGGGTGGGTGTTCTCTTTGGGCCTTTCTGTTTACTTATGGGGGGCTCTCCCTGTGTCTTAAACACCTTTGATGTTATATTATCAAACAGGCAATGATGTGTATATCACAATGACCAATCAAATGGTCAGCTTCAGTTTGATTTTTGTATTCTTAATACATCTGACTACTTCTGACTGACCACTGCTGACCACTACTGACCACTACTGACCATTACCAATATGAAGGGAGACAGAAAGAGAAGGAACGATTATTTAAAGCCTGAAAATGTTCCAAAGAATAAGGGCCAGGCATTTAAAGATGAAGATCCTGAAGTACCTGTCACCAGAGAAGAGAGACCAGCTCTGACCAGAAGACTGACCACCCAGGAATTTCAGCTGATCACCAAGCCTAGTCCTGATGGCCTTTCCCTGGTAGCAACAGATACTGGACACAGACCATGTCCAACATGGATACTACGGCCAGCAACTGTTACAGCTGAAGAATCCAACTCCGAGCCTGTGATAGAAGGAAACCGGATCATAGACGTAGTGTTGATGGTGAAAATGTGCAACGACATCATCAGACTTCATGCCGGACAACCTAACACTACAGCATGCATGATACCAGAGTTTGAACTGGACACCGAGCGGAAAAGGGCCCTGGGATGGAGTTGTGCTGTCCGATGTAATAAATGCCAGTACAGATCTCCACTGTATAAACTATATAGAGAGGCAGACACGGATAAGCTCGGACCAAAGCCAGCCCTTGTAAACAAGTACCTGCCTTCAGCTTTGTGTGGCCAGGCTGTCAGCACCAACGGAGCCAGGTTACTTCTCGGACACCTGAATATTTTGGGAGTCAATGCCAGCACCAATACAAACCTGCTGTCAAGAAAAGAAGTATGCTGTTGTTAGCAGAACAGCACAAGCAGCATGCGAAAAGATCCAGGACTGCTCGGAAGTCTGACTACAGGAGAGGTCAGCTAGATCCCAACATCCATCTATGTAGGGGAGAACACCGGCCTCAGGACCACCTGTATTGAGAAGAGGTGACAACAAATTTATTAGAGACATGTTAACAATCAGAAAAAAAAACCCAAAATAACGTAACAACAACAACAACAACAAAATATATGACTACCTAATGAGGGAACCTCCACGTGGTGGTAGTCGGACAATGTTGTATACATCAGTGTACAATAGCTAATACCCTCAAATCAATAAAAACTTCATTAAATTTTCAAATCTTACATGCAGTCACTGAACCCTAAATGACCATAACACACATTTGAATTTAAACAGTACTGCCTATTATTATTAATGAAATAAGGTTGTGAACTTATGTGCTCTACATTTACACAATAACTATTATGACAGAGATGGGAACAGTCCAGATCAATTGAAAATTCTAAATTTTCAGAAAAACAAATAAAAGCAAGTCTGTGTGCATGTTTCTTTTTCCAAGTGTCAGGAAAAATGAAACAGATTTTGCAATTATTAAGATATTTCAGTTCTGTAAATTGGTATATAAACTTGAACAATTCCTACATGTACCTATACAAAAAAGTTTTTCAATTTCAAATTACTTCATTTTTTTGTAGAATTTTAATTTTTTTTTTAAATTACCAAATTTCAATATTAACTGAACATTTAATCTGCTTTAAAGCATTTTTCAGCTTTGATTTGGACATGAAATAATCAATAGATAACAGTAAAGACTTGCAGTAAACAATCACAGTGAATGACACCCATTGGACTAACTAACAGCCACATTTATACAAACACAGACTATCCATGCCAAAGGCAGGGGGTTGGGGGTGGGTGTTCTCTTTGGGCCTTTCTGTTTACTTATGGGGGGCTCTCCCTGTGTCTTAAACACCTTTGATGTTATATTATCAAACAGGCAATGATGTGTATATCACAATGACCAATCAAATGGTCAGCTTCAGTTTGATTTTTGTATTCTTAATACATCTGACTACTTCTGACTGACCACTGCTGACCACTACTGACCACTACTGACCATTACCAATATGAAGGGAGACAGAAAGAGAAGGAACGATTATTTAAAGCCTGAAAATGTTCCAAAGAATAAGGGCCAGGCATTTAAAGATGAAGATCCTGAAGTACCTGTCACCAGAGAAGAGAGACCAGCTCTGACCAGAAGACTGACCACCCAGGAATTTCAGCTGATCACCAAGCCTAGTCCTGATGGCCTTTCCCTGGTAGCAACAGATACTGGACACAGACCATGTCCAACATGGATACTACGGCCAGCAACTGTTACAGCTGAAGAATCCAACTCCGAGCCTGTGATAGAAGGAAACCGGATCATAGACGTAGTGTTGATGGTGAAAATGTGCAACGACATCATCAGACTTCATGCCGGACAACCTAACACTACAGCATGCATGATACCAGAGTTTGAACTGGACACCGAGCGGAAAAGGGCACTGGGATGGAGTTGTGCTGTCCGATGTAATAAATGCCAGTACAGATCTCCACTGTATAAACTATATAGAGAGGCAGACTCGGATAAGCCCGGACCAAAGCCAGCCCTTGTAAACAAGTACCTGCCTTCAGCTTTGTGTGGCCAGGCTGTCAGCACCAACGGAGCCAGGTTACTTCTCGGACACCTGAATATTTTGGGAGTCAATGCCAGCACCAATACAAACCTGCTGTCAAGAAAAGAAGTATGCTGTTGTTAGCAGAACAGCACAAGCAGCATGCGAAAAGATCCAGGACTGCTCGGAAGTCTGACTACAGGAGAGGTCAGCTAGATCCCAACATCCATCTATGTAGGGGAGAACACCGGCCTCAGGACCACCTGTATTGAGAAGAGGTGACAACAAATTTATTAGAGACATGTTAACAATCAGAAAAAAAAAAACCCAAAATAACATAACAACAACGGCAACAACAACAAAATATATGACTACCTAATGAGGGAACCTCCACGTGGTGGTAGTCGGACAATGTTGTATACATCAGTGTACAATAGCTAATACCCTCAAATCAATAAAAACTTCATTAAATTTTCAAATCTTACATGCAGTCACTGAACCCTAAATGACCATAACACACATTTGAATTTAAACAGTACTGCCTATTATTATTAATGAAATAAGGTTGTGAACTTATGTGCTCTACATTTACACAATAACTATTATGACAGAGATGGGAACAGTCCAGATCAATTGAAAATTCTAAATTTTCAGAAAAACAAATAAAAGCAAGTCTGTGTGCATGTTTCTTTTTCCAAGTGTCAGGAAAAATGAAACAGATTTTGCAATTATTAAGATATTTCAGTTCTGTAAATTGGTATATAAACTTGAACAATTCCTACATGTACCTATACAAAAAAGTTTTTCAATTTCAAATTACAACTTCATTTTTTTGTAGAATTTTAATTTTTTTTTTAAATTACCAAATTTCAATATTAACTGAACATTTAATCTGCTTTAAAGCATTTTTCAGCTTTGATTTGGACATGAAATAATCAATAGATAACAGTAAAGACTTGCAGTAAACAATCACAGTGAATGACACCCATTGGACTAACTAACAGCCACATTTATACAAACACAGACTATCCATGCCAAAGGTAGGGGGTTGGGGGTGGGTGTTCTCTTTGGGCCTTTCTGTTTACTTATGGGGGGCTCTCCCTGTGTCTTAAACACCTTTGATGTTATATTATCAAACAGGCAATGATGTGTATATCACAATCAACTGGTCAGCTTCAGTTTGATTTTTGTATTCTTAATACATCTGACTACTTCTGACTGACCACTGCTGACCACTACTGACCACTACTGACCATTACCAATATGAAGGGAGACAGAAAGAGAAGGAACGATTATTTCAAGCCTGAAAATGTTCCAAAGAATAAGGGCCAGGCATTTAAAGATGAAGATCCTGAAGTACCTGTCACCAGAGAAGAGAGACCAGCTCTGACCAGAAGACTGACCACCCAGGAATTTCAGCTGATCACCAAGCCTAGTCCTGATGGCCTTTCCCTGGTAGCAACAGATACTGGACACAGACCATGTCCAACATGGATACTACGGCCAGCAACTGTTACAGCTGAAGAATCCAACTCCGAGCCTGTGATAGAAGGAAACCGGATCATAGACGTAGTGTTGATGGTGAAAATGTGCAACGACATCATCAGACTTCATGCCGGACAACCTAACACTACAGCATGCATGATACCAGAGTTTGAACTGGACACCGAGCGGAAAAGGGCCCTGGGATGGAGTTGTGCTGTCCGATGTAATAAATGCCAGTACAGATCTCCACTGTATAAACTATATAGAGAGGCAGACACGGATAAGCCCGGACCAAAGCCAGCCCTTGTAAACAAGTACCTGCCTTCAGCTTTGTGTGGCCAGGCTGTCAGCACCAACGGAGCCAGGTTACTTCTCGGACACCTGAATATTTTGGGAGTCAATGCCAGCACCAATACAAACCTGCTGTCAAGAAAAGAAGTATGCTGTTGTTAGCAGAACAGCACAAGCAGCATGCGAAAAGATCCAGGACTGCTCGGAAGTCTGACTACAGGAGAGGTCAGCTAGATCCCAACATCCATCTATGTAGGGGAGAACACCGGCCTCAGGACCACCTGTATTGAGAAGAGGTGACAACAAATTTATTAGAGACATGTTAACAATCAGAAAAAAAAAACCAAAATAACGTAACAACAACAACAACAACAAAATATATGACTACCTAATGAGGGAACCTCCACGTGGTGGTAGTCGGACAATGTTGTATACATCAGTGTACAATAGCTAATACCCTCAAATCAATAAAAACTTCATTAAATTTTCAAATCTTACATGCAGTCACTGAACCCTAAATGACCATAACACACATTTGAATTTAAACAGTACTGCCTATTATTATTAATGAAATAAGGTTGTGAACTTATGTGCTCTACATTTACACAATAACTATTATGACAGAGATGGGAACAGTCCAGATCAATTGAAAATTCTAAATTTTCAGAAAAACAAATAAAAGCAAGTCTGTGTGCATGTTTCTTTTTCCAAGTGTCAGGAAAAATGAAACAGATTTTGCAATTATTAAGATATTTCAGTTCTGTAAATTGGTATATAAACTTGAACAATTCCTACATGTACCTATACAAAAAAGTTTTTCAATTTCAAATTACAACTTCATTTTTTTGTAGAATTTTAATTTTTTTTTAAATTACCAAATTTCAATATTAACTGAACATTTAATCTGCTTTAAAGCATTTTTCAGCTTTGATTTGGACATGAAATAATCAATAGATAACAGTAAAGACTTGCAGTAAACAATCACAGTGAATGACACCCATTGGACTAACTAACAGCCACATTTATACAAACACAGACTATCCATGCCAAAGGTAGGGGGTTGGGGGTGGGTGTTCTCTTTGGGCCTTTCTGTTTACTTATGGGGGGCTCTCCCTGTGTCTTAAACACCTTTGATGTTATATTATCAAACAGGCAATGATGTGTATATCACAATGACCAATCAAATGGTCAGCTTCAGTTTGATTTTTGTATTCTTAATACATCTGACTACTTCTGACTGACCACTGCTGACCACTACTGACCACTACTGACCATTACCAATATGAAGGGAGACAGAAAGAGAAGGAACGATTATTTAAAGCCTGAAAATGTTCCAAAGAATAAGGGCCAGGCATTTAAAGATGAAGATCCTGAAGTACCTGTCACCAGAGAAGAGAGACCAGCTCTGACCAGAAGACTGACCACCCAGGAATTTCAGCTGATCACCAAGCCTAGTCCTGATGGCCTTTCCCTGGTAGCAACAGATACTGGACACAGACCATGTCCAACATGGATACTACGGCCAGCAACTGTTACAGCTGAAGAATCCAACTCCGAGCCTGTGATAGAAGGAAACCGGATCATAGACGTAGTGTTGATGGTGAAAATGTGCAACGACATCATCAGACTTCATGCCGGACAACCTAACACTACAGCATGCATGATACCAGAGTTTGAACTGGACACCGAGCGGAAAAGGGCCCTGGGATGGAGTTGTGCTGTCCGATGTAATAAATGCCAGTACAGATCTCCACTGTATAAACTATATAGAGAGGCAGACACGGATAAGCCCGGACCAAAGCCAGCCCTTGTAAACAAGTACCTGCCTTCAGCTTTGTGTGGCCAGGCTGTCAGCACCAACGGAGCCAGGTTACTTCTCGGACACCTGAATATTTTGGGAGTCAATGCCAGCACCAATACAAACCTGCTGTCAAGAAAAGAAGTATGCTGTTGTTAGCAGAACAGCACAAGCAGCATGCGAAAAGATCCAGGACTGCTCGGAAGTCTGACTACAGGAGAGGTCAGCTAGATCCCAACATCCATCTATGTAGGGGAGAACACCGGCCTCAGGACCACCTGTATTGAGAAGAGGTGACAACAAATTTATTAGAGACATGTTAACAATCAGAAAAAAAAAACCAAAATAACGTAACAACAACAACAACAACAACAAAATATATGACTACCTAATGAGGGAACCTCCACGTGGTGGTAGTCGGACAATGTTGTATACATCAGTGTACAATAGCTAATACCCTCAAATCAATAAAAACTTCATTAAATTTTCAAATCTTACATGCAGTCACTGAACCCTAAATGACCATAACACACATTTGAATTTAAACAGTACTGCCTATTATTATTAATGAAATAAGGTTGTGAACTTATGTGCTCTACATTTACACAATAACTATTATGACAGAGATGGGAACAGTCCAGATCAATTGAAAATTCTAAATTTTCAGAAAAACAAATAAAAGCAAGTCTGTGTGCATGTTTCTTTTTCCAAGTGTCAGGAAAAATGAAACAGATTTTGCAATTATTAAGATATTTGTTCTGTAAATTGGTATATAAACTTGAACAATTCCTACATGTACCTATACAAGTGTCAGGAAAAAAAGTACTGCCTATTATTATTAATGAAATAAGGTTGTGAACTTATGTGCTCTACATTTACACAATAACTATTATGACAGAGATGGGAACAGTCCAGATCAATTGAAAATTCTAAATTTTCAGAAAAACAAATAAAAGCAAGTCTGTGTGCATGTTTCAGTGTCAGGAAAAATGAAACAGATTTTGCAATTATTAAGATATTTCAGTTCTGTAAATTGGTATATAAACTTGAACAATTCCTACATGTACCTATACAAAAAAGTTTTTCAATTTCAAATTACAACTTCATTTTTTTGTAGAATTTTAATTTTGTTTTTAAATTACCAAATTTCAATATTAACTGAACATTTAATCTGCTTTAAAGCATTTTTCAGCTTTGATTTGGACATGAAATAATCAATAGATAACAGTAAAGACTTGCAGTAAACAATCACAGTGAATGACACCCATTGGACTAACTAACAGCCACATTTAT